>NC_056739.1:967560703-967815703 GCF_019279795.1 Protopterus annectens
CATGGCAACAGGCCCTTTTTTATTGATTAGATGGTTGCAGTGAGAATACAAAGTAATGTCAGGAGTATCTGATTTGCAACTCTCTGGGCAGCGTTTGTCACTGCAAACTAGCTGCCCTGTATGCAACTAGGTAATGGTGAAACTTCAAAGGTGCTTTTACATGAAAAAATATCAACTCAAGGTGCCTGTATCTATTTAGGGCACTGCCAAACATTTGAAGGGAAACTAAGTAGACCCTAATGAATTATGGATGAAGTATTTAGGGAGATATTGTGAAGTTAGGTTACACAGCAGCTAATCAAGTAGTACTTAATGAAAAAAAATAGCTTTGTCAAGAACAATGAAAAGGGGATTTGCCTGACTGGTCGAATGGGAAACTGTTTTTACAGGGGAGTCAAGCACTCCTCAACTAACCCCCACCAGTACACAGACACACAGACACACACTTCCTGAACTTACATATACCACAACTCTTGAGATCACAGTACCTTTGAGAAAAGGGAATAATCTGAGAAATGGCAATGTTAGACTTTCTATATCGAAGTCCAGATTTTCAGTCATTTGGTCTTCACATTTCTGGACTCAGCTGATATTTTAAATGAATACCTACCCCTCTACATAATTCTGTATACAGAGTAGGTCATATGTAAGCATTTTATCAACATTCCAAAACTGTACCACAAAAAGAGGAGAAATCAGGGAATGCCCTTCAGAACATTTCTTAAATTGGCATAGCCTGTCATAAGGATAGCAGTCTTGATGCACTGAAAAAAATATTTTACCACTTGCAGGAACCAACATGGTATGCTGACACAATATCTAATATTGGAAGACATGCAAGTGCCATAACCTGTTTAACTGCTATTTGAAATTCAGCATCACTTCCATAAGCAGACCCTAAAGAAAGGGTATGCACCTTTCGTCATAAATTTTGGCAAAAATGGAACTGGCGATCTTCAGGTATATAAGCAGATACATTTGTATGTATTTTTCAAATATCTTCTGATTAGAAATCCAGCAATATAAACTGCAGAAATACCTGTGTGTCTTGAGATTCTATCAGTTTAAGCAAAATGGACCAGTACTCACTGTATACCTTTAGTAACTTATTCATAAAAAAAGATGTACAACAATGGCACACTCTTTGCAGACCCACACTTGGTAATGAAACAATGTATAGTATCAAGCTATTGGCATACCTGAGGTAGGCAAAGATCATCTTATAAACCATCCAGAGGGACACAGCAAAAATGTATACCAGATTTTTGTTATGTACTGATTACTGCAACATATAAATTACTGGTAATGTCAGACTGCCTCTTAAAGATGAATTCCCCACCCTTCACTGAATGACAGCTAGGGACTTGGCTACATAGAGTATGTTGACCAACTGCCATGTGTGTATGTATGGATCTCCTTCTGAAGCTCGAAATCCTATATAATTGAAACTCATTTTCGTGAAATGAAAATCCCGAAACCTTGATTACCCAAATGGCAAATTGTTCCCAGGGTAAGAAAACACTTGCCCAACATGCCCTTTTCTCCACTGTAGTGCAATTCCGGAGTTGGTATATATAGTTGGGGGGATGTGGAGGGCACAGCCCCCCATCTAGGTGGATTTAATTTACTACGGTGTGTGTTTTAAGTTTGGGCAAGTGTTTACTTACCTTCGGAAAAATTCGCCATTCGGGTATTCAAGGTTTCACGATTTTTGTCTTCTGAAAATGAGTTTCGATAAAATGGAATTTCGAGGTTTAGAAGTCGATCCATACATATATGTATATTTCCCTTAGGTTCAATACAATATCACAGGAAACATACCTTGAGTGCAACAGACAGCTATGAAATGTGTTAAAGAGATCCATCCCATAAATGCAGGCTGAACATAACTACTGAAAAGGTTGGGGGATGACTGGGAATGTCATCTGCTGAAAATACTCTCTCTCTCAAGTCTACTGCTAAATTAAGTGTTTCACTCAGCTGTGATAGCTTACTCTCAAGAATACTGCATCAGTCAAAACGAATGAGAAGTACCCCTTATAATCCTGGGGTAATGGAAGAATGTTGCACCCTGCAGAACAACTCTGACAACTCCTGTTCTGCCTTGAAATTGTGCATATTTTTTATATAAACATACAAAAATGTGAGAACTCCTTGCCAAATGGAACTTTCTAAATATCCTTTGTGTAATGAGATTCCTAAAGGAAACCTGAGAGGTATACGAGGTCTCCCTGACCCCCATGTGTCTTACCATATCTGTCAGAACAAAAACAGAGTAGTTTCCCAAACATACAGGATTATGATCAGAAATCAAACATACATGTTTGAGACACGGATGCCACACAATTCACCATGAAAGTGGAGCAAAGCTCAAGAGGTGAATCTTGACATCCTTGTCAAGGGCACATAACAAATATGATCAGAGACAGACTCAACCACAATTCTTTGTAGTGCATGGAGCATTATTTGTTCCATGTACTGCCATTAAAAAAATAAAAAGAAGTGTACCAACATGAAACACTTTGCACTGACACAGATAGTAGACAGATGCATCCTTCTGAAGAACGAACAACTTCAAAAACTATTAGATACTTCTGCCACACCTTTTCTGTGTATGGCAACGTGTCGGACATAGGGTTGCCACCTTTTCAAATGGCCAAAGTGGGACATTTTCAGGACACACATCAGATTTTACAGGCTGACACATACCCATGGTAAGTACAAAGAATATAACTTAACTTTTTTGCCTAAATAAAAGCTTATTCTTGTAGCATTTTAGTTGCTTATTCTGTTTCTTGTAACATTTAGGTATTTTAGATACAGAATAACTGTTTTATGCAACTATTACATAAAATATGGGACATAATTGTGTCCTATAATCTCAGGACATTTTCCATTTTTAATATTTTTTGTCAGGACACAACTACCCAAAGAGGGACTGTCCCTCGCAAAGTGGGACAAGTGGTAACCCTAGTCGGACACCAGGAGGATATTTAACAAACTTGTCTTGTTCTGAGACATTTTTAAATTTGTTTTCTTGCATGAAAGACATATACGTGCTCCAGAATTCTCTGTCAGGCAGTCCTACTACTGACAAATATATCTGTAGAGATACAGTAATCATCCCAGCCACACAAAGAAGTCAGTTATTTACAGTCAAGTTCTTCAGTGTCACCACATTTGTTCAAGTGAGGCAGAAAAAAAGGACAAAGCTGGCACAACTGAAAGAAGCCAAGCTAGGTCCACGTCACTCTGCCATGGAGTTTGATGGGGTGGTAGACAGCAACAGACTACCATGGGAACAGATTCTCCAGTATAAACAGACGAATCCCTGTGACACAGTTCCACTAGTGACAACATATCAAACTCTATAAAACTGAAAGGGACCTCCAGCCAGCATTCGGGGAGGATAAAAAGTTGAGAAACATTTTTCAAGCATTCCCACTACTATAATTTAAACAACCACCAAATCTAAATAACCTTGCTGTGAGAAGCATAGTTAGATTAGAATACAGTCCATACTGAAACAAAACCCTGCAACTCCCAAAATATGTCACATGATTTTTACTGCTTCCAACAGAACAACTTCACAAAACATAAGTTTCAAACTGCAGGGTTTCATTACATGCACTTCCATACCTCTCAACTTGGAAACCTCAAAAATCTGGACAAAGGCCCATGAAAAGTAGGAAGTAGGTACAACTGATAAAAAAATCCGTATGCAGAGTACCATAAAATTTGTATATATAATTATGTAACCCCACCCACTCCAATGGAATTGTGGGATATGAACATTTAAATACAAACTAAAGGACAGACAAAATATTAAACAGAAAATATAACCATAACAACAGTGTTTTATTTATATTAACAGTTGTATATTTATTAGCCACCATTCGGTAATATTGTCATAAACATCTGATATAGTCACATTTTCAAGCTTTAGCTGTCAAATTGTTAAAAACTCTATTTATTCTTTCTTTCCTGATCAATTCTGGCAAATTATAATCGTCACATATTTCATTTGCAGATTTATAGCCAAAAGAAAATTAATTTACCAACATACTTGCAAGAAGTAGAAAATAACTTAAAAATAACCTCTACAACAATTACTAGCATACTAGAGAAGGTCCACCAACACAGCAAGCAACCAACTACGTTGTGCAGGAAAGACACATTCTCTTTGCATCAGTTTTGTAATCAGAGACCAATCCCAAGAGACAGATGAAAGCATCAGAGTAAAAGTAATGCAAAAGTAAAAGTAATGATCATACCTTGAGACAAAGTTCACACCAGAATTTCTCTTATGATGAAGACCACAACATCTGAGAAAATGTTTACACTGCTTTGAAAAATATACATTTAAGTGAAATACTTCTTTCTTTCTGAAGTATACATTGAAATGATCATTGTATGTATTCTACAGCTGCTTTGTACCATGTCTTATTGTGGTTTATATTAAAACATCTAGCTACATTTTCTTTAAAGTCTTTGACACTCTGTTTCAGTTTAGCTGAATAAGCATTTATTGACTACAGAGTCCCATTATACGTGATGAAAACGAAAAATTATTCTTTGTTGCAATAAGCCTGAAACGTCTCTCAAGACATTTGTCTCTCTCCTCATGTTTAAGTTATGAAGTGCTTAATATTTTAATCCCTTCCTCATGTGTCTCCTTGTTTTACTAAGACCAAATTAATTTAAATTTGAACCAGCTTGCATATCTATCTATCCATCCATCAAAAGAAAGCTACATAAACTTGGGTCTATATCAGAATGCCGAACGTTCACATACGCGAATCCCTAAAGGCCAACACCTAAACATCGAACCGCAAGTACACTGAATGTCAAAAAGCACGAAACACAAATTATCGAATTGCTATAGTTGGCCAACTCCACCTCCCAGTGCATACTGCCTACCCAAACAAAATAAATACACTTCACCCATGTGTACACTTCTCCATATATCCCATATCCTAATTAAACATGCATTACACACAAATGTATGTGAATGTGAACAAAATACCCAAGTACGGGAAAAATTTAATTTACGTATCTATTGGGCTACACAACTGTATTACTATATATGCACTTACCTTAACCCTTCTTCTAACCCTAAGGTCAGTATCTATTGCACATGTACGTTAGTGTGCTATACATGATAAGGGAATCTCCTACTGACGTTTTACCTTACTAAACATGATGTGGCCAACTATGGGGATTCGATAATTTGAATTTTGCGCTTTTTGACATTCGGTGTACTTGCGGTTCAATGTTTAGGTGTCGGCCTTTAGGGATTCGCGTATGTGAACATTCGGCATTCTGATACAGACCCCATAAACTCTGCAGTTGATTAAGGAAGAAGAAAAAGAAAAATGCTAACTTTTGGAATCACTGCCAGCACACACCCACACATGGAAAATAAAAATGAAAAAAAAAAAAAGGAATATATCAAAGTGAGATTCATGACTGAAATCATCATTTTAGTTTGAAAGGAATGAAGCAGTACTTATTTCAATGCCAATAATGCAACAGTACCAAAACAGAATATTAATTGCTATTGTTACATCAAAAATTGTACAGCAAGACCGATGTGCTACTACAGTAAACTCTCAAGTAACCGGCAATCATGGGTATTGGTAGATGCCGGATAACTGCAGTTTCTGGTTGCTTGAGAGTTGCTATTAAAAATAGGCCTGACTAATAGTGTATTTTATACTGTTTGTTTGGTTTGACTTGTTCTTAGGTTTGGGAGAGAGGGAATTTATTCTTATCTTCCTTTTTAAAACTCAAACTAAAAAAAAGTAAGTTATGTTTCTGCGGGTGGGAAACAGTGCAACATGTGAATGTTGTACTGTATTTCTTCAATTTTTTTCTGGTTGCTTGAGTTCCGGTTAACTGAGAGTTTACTGTACATGTAAATATGAAACAGCAGCAAGAATTCAGACTACAGTACGCAGTTTCAGAAATTCCAAGACAGGTAGCATATGCACATACAGCACCTGTCCGAGCTCACTGCCATGCAGTAGCAGTAGCAGTAGTAGACAGAACAAGTGATTTGTATGCTGCAGCCTGCTATCATGTGGCCTGTGCCCACAGTGGTGCACAGAGACAACCTATGGACATACTTAAGTACATTCAGTCATCTTCTCACACTGAACTGAATCTGAACAAGCAATATCTTACCCACTGATGATCACACATACACAGACACAGAGAGACACACACAGAGACAGAGACACACACAGACACAGAGACACACACAGACACAGAGACACACACAGACACAGAGACACACACAGACATCTTCCTTTTAGAAAACATCACTAGCACGTTCTCCATCCGAATCAACATCTAACAAGCAGATTTGAAATGAATGATGTGATGCTGCATGCTCGAGCTAGGAAAACGATTATGAAGGAATCACTGAAAGCAGTCCAGTCAGCTACTGATCACACATACACAGACACAGAAAGACACAGAGAGACACAGAGACACAGAGAGACACAGAGACACACACAGACACAGAGACACACACAGACACAGAGACACACACAGAGACACACACAGACATCTTCCTTTTAGAAAACATCACTAGCACGTTCTCCATCCGAATCAACATCTAACAAGCAGATTTGAAATGAATGATGTGATGCTGCATGCTCGAGCTAGGAAAACGATTACGAAGGAATCACTGAAAGCAGTCCAGTCAGCTACTGATCACACACACACACACACACACACACACACACACACACACACACACACACACACACACACACACACACACACACACACATCATTCATACGAAAGCACCACTATAACACTTCTTTTATTATAAAATAAAATAATAGTTAAATGAAGATTCCTTTGCTGCAGCCTGTTAAGACTGCTAGATAGCTCTCAACCTCTTAGCACAAAAATCTGGACAAAGACAAAAGTAATGGGGAGGGGCAAAGCCCCCAAAACAGGGACAAATTTGAAATATTGTTCTAATGCTCTTAGAAACCTCAGAAATTGATAGAATAAAAGGTCTTGTACAAGTTGTGTTTACATGCATTTTCTGAAGGATATGAAGTCTGAAATTCAAATGCCTATCATTACTTAGTGAATTCAATTTAATCCTAACTGATTTCCCACAAAGACTCAGCCGCAAATTTTATAAGGAAAAGACCCAAAATAACAAATACCAAAATTAAAACTACGAACCAAAGGAGGAAACAAGCCGAAAATGGATCCAAACTACTTTTAATAAGCGCTTTCATTTCACAACAATTTTTGTATTCTTCTGAAAAGTGCTTATTAAAAGTAGTTTGGATCCTTTTTGGCTTGTTTCCTTCTTAACAGATGCAAAATCTTAGACAAAAATCTGGACATTCTGAAAGATCTGGACTGCCAGAAAAGAATTGTATCTCTTCTTCCTGAGGGCAGTCAGGGGGCCAGGGCACCTATGCTACCCAACATGTGATAAGAAGATTTAGGAGGAACGTGAGTTAAGTATTAAGCAGTGTCAACCCTTACCATCCAATTATCTGTTTGGAATAAACACCACAAAGGGGGACAATACACTGCTTCATCATAGTAATCTTACTGTACACTTACCAAGTCATACTCTGCCTATCTTTTATTTTTCTCTCCAACCATGTCCTTTACTGCAGTCTGCAACAATAGCATGACATTCAAATTAACTGCATATTTTGCCGTTCAAAATGTGTTTCAGCCCTCCCTTCTTCCCACTTCCGGCCATCGCTTCAATACTTTCTTGACTACACTCCCAAACTACCAATTTTATTAAAAGCTAGTGAGTGTTTTCAAATCAATGTACTTGGCTGTTTACCAGGTCTGGGTCTAACATTTACTATCAAGAGATAAACAAGAACATGAGAAGCTGACTGATTCCATACAATTCACTTACAATGAAATTAGGATGTGTGCACCAGGAGCAATAGCTTGATAAGAATATTTGACGAAATCCTGGTGTATTGCTTGCATAGTGTTTGTGTTTCTAATTTCCTATTCAAAGTGTCTTTGTTTATGCCACTGTATATGGTACATTGGATCGTGCAGATATTTACGCTATCCATTTAAAATGTTCAGGAATCCTTATCTGTCCAGGCTACAGAGGTCTCTCGTCATAACTTACAGGTATTGTGTCATACACGTGTTCACATATCAGTCAACAAAATATAGAGACTTTGTTTTTTTTTTCCTTGCTTAGCCTATACCATTATACAAAATTCATACTAGCTGTACAATATGTTGGTAATAGAGATTACAAGCTATTGCACTGCTGCTTGGACATACATATATGTATGCTACTTGATTTTTAAACATTTTTTAAATAGTTTTTTTACTTGCCTGGAGATCGAGCAGCCAGAGAAGCTGCGCATATGGATGGATGGTGGTGGATGCTGGGTGGACTGCTGCCAGACTCAGCCTGCAGCAGAAGTTGAATAGACAAGTTAATTAAACTGAATCTGTCCTGTAATAATATGCAGTTTGTACACACACACAGCAGCACCACTCTGCACACTGCTGCTGCTGCCTGCTTTATTCCGTTAACATTAACAGTCTGACCGTTATAAAAAAAATAAATAAATTGGGAATTAAAGAGGCCACTCAGGAATTCGTGGCACCCAACTATTTTGCCCTAAAAAAAACAGCAAATACATAAGAATTTGGTATGATTGAGAGGTATGTGCACTTCTCAAAATGTGATTTAGCTAAAAATGTCTAGAGGCAGGTTATACACAAGAGAAAGACCAGTCAATCAGAACAAATATGAATTCTCACAGACACAATTAGATGTAAAATGCATGACAGGCCAGTGGCAGCACATTTTTTTTCTAGTTTGATCATTTTGTATCTGGTTTGTCAATTCTGGTTCTTCAATGACATTTTCATACATCTTCAGAAAGAACAGCAATGGGGATTAAGATAACTCAATTCTTCAGTCCAACAGTCCGTGGTCAGAACCTTGGATAATGGTTTTGTGAGACAGTATAGCACTTAAGAATGTTACCCTCTGATCAACTAACGGTGGACACAAATAAGGTGTACTGAATGTCAACAAATGTCTGTTATTCTGGAAATGCTTAATTTTACCCTGAAGCCAAATTGCTGACCATCTCAGAAAGTTAACAGTAACCATAAATATTACTGGGGTTTATGTTTTGGCACCTGTGTTTCAGTCATGATGAGAAGGGTAGTTATTACCACATAAGGTAACTTTCCATTAAGAACACCAGTAACCATAAGCTTAACAGTCAATAAGGCCATTAATATTCAGACAATGTTAACAATATAACAAGTTTGTTCAGTTCTGCTGCTCTTCACAGGTATCTGTCACTACCTTAAACTGGCATGTTAATACTCTCCTTTTGCCTCTCTCTTTTTCTTTTTCTTTCAGGTAGCTGAACAGCCTGTATAGTATACCCGCTGCAAACAACATCCATACACTCTAACCTAATATCTTACACTGGCTGCGAAGAACATCCATACATTCTAACCTAACATCTTATATCAGCTGCAAACATCCATACATTTATTTTTTATTTTATTTTACATTTGTTTACTGGGATAGCCCGACTGGACACGTCCATTGACAGCGGAGGCCCGGAGAGATACACTCCACATTCATTACAGAAAAAACAAATAGTTGAACAAATTGATAACAATATGATCATCTATACAGAAGCAAAAAATTGACAATAGATAAAAATACGTTTGATACAAAAACAAAATCTGACACTAGATAAAAAAATACAACTTTCGATACAGAAACAGAAATTAACACTAGATAAACATTATAACTGACTACAGAGACAGACAGAGACTACTTATAGAAATGAATTAGTGTAAGTTTAGCATGAGCTAGTATAACTATTAGAAACTTGAGCAGGAAATATAACTCCTGATACTGTAGAAAACTTACAGTAGGTATAATTGGATATGAAGTTATCTGGGGTGGTAGAAACAGTGAAGACTAGGTAATGCATGAACACAGCCAGGAATTCATGAAGTGTGATTTACGTGAGTTTTTGAACAGCGTAAATGTGGAGGCAAAAGATAAAAGCAGGGGGAAGGCTATTCCAGGATTTAGCTAAGTTATGGGAGGATGGTGCTTTACCTGCAGTGTTGTTAGCCTAAGAGATACAAAGGAGTGATTTGTCAGTGGAGTGAAGGGGACGATTTGATTTGTAGGGCGCGAGTAGGTGCTTATTCCTTGGGTTCTATCAGGATGTCTCACAATATTGTAGGCAATGATTAGTTGATGGTAAATTAGTAGTTGGAGAAATTCTAGCCATTGTAGTTCCTTTAGAGCCTGATAGTGATGGGTTCTGAAGATGCAGTTATTAGCGAACTTGGCAATTTTGTTGCAACATGTCACAAGTCTAGCAAAATCATGTTTTCTGACATGGGTAAGGAATGGTGCCACATACATTAGAGTGGACAATAGAGGGGTTTGAACTAGGGAGATTCTCGCTTGTTTTGAGAGAAAGTATTTGAGTCTGCATAGTGTTCCCATTTTTTAATGGACTTTTTTGATGGTTTGTGAAATGTGGACATCAAATTGTAGGTTTTTGTCAATTTCTACACCCTGGAGTTTGGTGTGATCAGAGGGGGTGATGACTACCATTTAGGGAAGTGATTGAGAAGGATACAGAGGTAGGAATAGATTTGTTGGGGGTGAAAAGAACCAATTTAGTCTTTTTGGGATTTAGGATAAGTTGGAGTCAAGTAATCCAACTTTACACTAAGCTGAAGGAATCCTGAGTGAGTTGTAACATGGTAAGGTGAGGGTGCAGAGCAGATAAGAGTCAAATTGTCTGCGTACTGCATGAGTGTACCAGAGTGGGTGGAGGTATGAAGATTGTTAGTGAAAATCGAGAAAAGAAGAGGACCTAATATAGAGCCTTGTGGTACACCTATGGTTGTTGGGAGTAGAGGAGATAGTATACCTTGCCATTGGACAGACTGCTGCCTATCTGACAGATAATTTTTAAACCAGGCAATAATTGATGGGGCAAAGGCTAGAGAGGCAAGGGTGTCTAGAAGTAGGGAGTGTGAGACCATATCAAATGCTTTTGAGAGGTCTAAAAATATAGCGGATACAAAGATGTTGTTGTTTCTGTGTTGGTTTACCAGGTTAGTAAAAGAGAGAAGAGCAGTTGTTGTGCGGTGTTGCCGGAAGCCATGTTGTGTGGAGGAGAGAAGATTATGTGAGTTTAGAAAATTCATTACTTGAGAGTAGATACATTTTTCGAGTAGTTTAGATAGAGGGGATAGACTTGCAATGGGACGATAATTACAGAAATCATAGGAATTACCACCTTTGTGAAGTGGAATAATATATACTTTCCATAGTTGAGGGATGTAGGCTTCCTGTATGGAGCGATTGATAAGAATGGATACAGAGTAAGATATGGACTCAGAAGCTACTTTTAGAATGTTACCAGGTAGATTGTCTGCAGCAAGGGTGGTAGGCTTCAGTTTTAGGAGGAGTTTTTTAATAGTAGAGGTAGGAACAGATGAGAGAGTAAATGAGGGGATGTTATCAGGGTATTTTGTTGAGATATCTGAAAGTTTGTTTTTGGACAGTTGGGAAGATAAAGTCAGAAGAGATTCTGTAAAGTGCTGATTAAATTGGGAGGCTATGTCTTTAGTATTGTTGGTGGAGGTAGGAGTTAGAGTGGTGGTTTTACCTGGTTTTAACAGTGAGTTGATAGTATGCCAAAACTTTTGAGGGTTTTTGAGTGCTTATTTTTGGCAGCAAGGAAATCATTCTGTTTATCCAATTTGGTTTGTTTCTTGGCCTGATTTCTGAGTTGTTGGTAGTTTTGTTTGGATAGACTAATGCTTTCTCTTTTCCACATTTTCCAAGCCTTGTCTCTTGACTTCAGTAGGGATCGTGTGTCCCTACTTAGCTATGGTGCGTAGTTTGTCTTAACTCAACCTTCCCTAATGGGTGAAACTAAATTTAGGACATTAATGAAAGTGCTATTAAGTAGTCAATGGCCAGGTCTAAAATTCGGGTTTTAAGTGGTTCCCTGTTACATTGTTTTAGAATGGAGTTAAGATCCTGTATATATAGTTTGTGGTCATCTCTGATCTGTCTAAAAGCTATGGGCTTAGCTAAGTCATTGCATTTACGAAGGAAGACTGTAGGGAGATGCAGGCATCCTGTCTGGTAGTTTTCTTTGGGGCAATTGACCAGCGTCCAGTCTAGTATGGATTGTTTTTTGTTTTTTTATCTATTCTAGTTGATTCATGGATGAGTTGGGAAAAAAACAAAGAGACTGATGTGGTTAGTGGGGTTGTTAGAGTTACATGCTAACCAGTCAGTATTTAGGTCACCTAGTAGGATGGTTTCCTGTGGAAGATTATCTTTAGTCCAGTGTAGTATTTCTTCAATGGTGGGGGAGTTATTTCCTGGGGTAATGTAACAGCAGAGTATATTGATTTTATTGGTGTTGTTTATAAATAGGACTGAGCCTAAGATTTCAGCATTTTGAAATTTAGGTAAAGGAGTTTGTAGGGGTTTTATGCTAAGTGTACCTTTAAAGGGGATAGCAATTCCACATCCCTTCTTGCTTACTCTATCCTGTCTTAATATACTATAGCCTGGTGGAAGGATTTCCTCGTCTTGGGTGTTTGGTTTTAGCCAGGTCTCAGTAATGGTTAGTATGTCTGGGGAGTAGTGGGCTATAAATGCATGTAGGTCAGAAAATTTGCTAGATATACTCCTAGTGTTGATACTAAGTATCAATAGATCAGAGGTTTGTTTGGTTGATAGTAGAGTGTTAAGTGGTCCTGAGTTTGGGTGTATGTCTCCTGAAGTGAGTAGTTTCTTTGTGATAAACAGTATACATTTAATAGTGTGTGTTACTTCTGAGTTGGATCTAAGTGATATTTTTCTAGTGTAAGAAGTGGCTATGTGAAACTTATATATGTGTAGTATTGAGTTTTCTTTAAATAATGTGGCAGTGATAGGGAAATAGTGTGTTTGATTTTGTGTAAGTACGTGTTATATGGAATGCAGTGTTTTCTAAAGTTGTGTTAGTATGAATGGTTGTGATGTAGGTTAGATGTGAGTGTAAAACAAAGAATGTGTAGTCTGAGATGCATTTTTTGAAAGACTGGTGGTTGGATACTGTTGATGGTGTGGTTTGAGTGTGGAGGGAAGAGGGTATACTGGCAGGTACTAAATGTGTATTAGTGGAGAAAGTTAGGCCTAACTAAACTAACAAAAAAACAAATAGAAACACTTCAGTGTTTATAACACTAGCAAAGAATTACGTAGTATTGTACAAGTAACTCCACAATGTCAGTTTACAAATTTAAAATACTTTTTATAACAATAAAATATCAGACTACAGCATTTAAACAAGACAAAAAAGTGTCATCAGCTCCTGTTCAAGCACACTGATTATTAGGCCACACTTCTCTGTGCACACTTGCGAGTAGATGAGATATCTGAACTAAACCCTTCTAACATTATACATTCTAACCTAATTATTATACTTTCTAACTACTTCCTAATTATTATACATTCGAAAACTAATATCATACACCGGTTGCAAACAGCATCCATACATTCTAACTTAATATCTTACACCGGCTGCAAACAGCATCCACACACACTCTAACCTAATATCTTATACCGGCTGCAAACGGCATCCATACATTCTAACCTAATATCTTACAATGGCTGCAAACAGCATCCATACATTCCAATCTAATATCTTAACACCAGCTGCAAACAACATCCATATATTCTAACCTAATATCTTACATTGGTTGCAAATAGCATCCACACATTCTAACCTAATATCTTACACCAGCTGCAAACAACATCCAAAACATTCTAACCTAATATCTTATTCTATTGGATGCTCCTGCCTTTTTCATAATGCATTACTTCAATGTGAACTGCACATTACTGTAAATTCACATTTTATGTTAACCAAAACCTCTACCTCTTAAAGACTGCTTGTTTACACAGACTAACAAATTCCGAATTATATCTTGTTTTTCTTCTCTGGATCTCTCTGATCTCCCTACACATCTTTTATACTGTGATGTATTTTATCTTTAAGTGTCAAGAATAGTCTCTAAGGCTATCCTCTCTGTTAAACACAGAGTCTAATGTAACATGCAGAAAGAGCTTTTTGTTTTAGGGAAGGCTATGACCTGGTCTTCTAAAAGTTTTAGTCTCTCTCTCTCACACATATACACACACACAAACACCCACCCAGATTCTACCTCTAGGAGTGGTTGTCATACTGAGCATCTGAGATGCACACTTTTTTCCACACAGTGGTATTTTTCCAAGTGTTTTGTTTAGCCTGTAAGAAATTATACACTTCCTTTCTAGACAAAAGTGGATATTTAAGCACTGTATCTAACATCTTTAACTCAGCAACTGCAGACAAAGTGAACTTGCCAACCCAAAAGCTTAAGTAATTGCCAAACTGATGTTTGTCCAATAAGAGACATTACACCACATCTGTGTTCTAGTGTCTTTTGAGTTTTCTCTTAGTGGACTAACAAGTTGTGTCTTTATTCCTTCTATCTGATATTACTGAGGAACTGCTGAGCAAAGGCATTTTCTTCACTTAGTCAAATCCAGTGATCTCCAAGGCTCTGTGCTAAGACCTTAATATTCACACTTTCCATTAACTTCCAATACATCCCTCGGCTTTATGCTGATGACATAACTTTTTAGGAATCTGGCACTACTCCATCTCTCACAGCAAAATCACCAAAAATCAGCATAAATAGGCTCTCACATGTCCCTAAACCATCTTAGCCTTGAAGTACATATAGGGAAGAATAACACAATGCTTTGAAGTATCTGAAAGATTCTTAACATGCAAGTGGGTCAACAGAAAATACCTGGCCCCAAAAACAGTACAATTGAAAACTTGCAAGCCTACAAGTACCTAGGTGTCTGGCTC
Source organism: Protopterus annectens (assembly GCF_019279795.1). NCBI lineage: Eukaryota > Metazoa > Chordata > Ceratodontiformes > Protopteridae > Protopterus > Protopterus annectens. The sequence continues at coordinate 967,575,665 of NC_056739.1, forward strand.
GATCTTTCAATAACTTGTAACGATCACACAAACTGGAAAACAAAATCCCTATGCTTTGCAAATGTTGCAACATGGGATGATTGATCTACTCAAGCAAAATGCATTACTGGGAAAGATGCCCTGCTCCATACCTTGGAGTAAACTCTACAAATCACATAGCCACTTTCACTTATGAGCAACAAAATCTGCTTACTTAAAAAATGCAAATTCTTAACTGGGGCAGACAGCAAGCAGCATCTGTGTCTCACAGTCAGATGGGCTATGGTTACCAATTTGTAAAGCACTCTGCTTTACAAAGTAATACAGCCTGAGCAGTACTAGTACTTAAACAGCTCATATCTATGAAGCACTGACCCAGGATGTTAAATCCATGAGACTCTTAGGATGTACCATGTTAGTCCCTCAGGCTTATGCATATCTGACAAAGCCTTTGTAATACATGCCTCAAATCTCTGGAATATCTTCAATTGTGAACTAAAATTTACGAATACTGTCAAACCCCTTGTCTTCTCAGCCTACAGTCTTTCTTCAAGATACAGCAAATTGTACTTCTAACATGCAGTCACCAAAAAAGTGCACCCAGGCAAATCATGGCACTGTACGCTGAGTCGTGAAATTCTCACTAGTGTCTTTAACACTGTTATGATGTTTTTTAGCAGCATCATGTATGTACATTTTTTGTGGCAAGCTTGTATTGTGCTGTATTTTGTACATATATTTCATTCCCACTTTCTGTAACAAGACCATAACTCAAAAAGGGTTACAGTGATCCAATTTATCCAGTGTAAATAAACAGACACATATTTTGCAAAAAAATAAAAAATAAAAAGCAGAAAGCAAGAGTTATTCTGGAACATCAGAGGATCACAAAGGTGACTCTCAGAATGGCTGTGCAACACTGTGACGATATGAGGTATTGCCAGCTATGCCAGGAGAAGTAGGGCAGTGGATGTGTAACATGCCAGCACAGCTAGCTTTATTTGTAAAGAATTATAAGTTATTTGTGGGTTCCATTCGGAATCTCGAATCCCTAAAACCTCGAAATTCATATGGTCGAGGACATATGATCGAAGTTTCTGAACTTTGAAATTCTGAACGGAGATCTGCATCCAGCTCTGAATGGGAGTGTTTACTTTTCCTCGCTGTAGTGTGATCTCGAAGTTGGTATATTTAAGTAGCGGGCTGGGGGAACATGGGGGCTTGCCCCCCTGCAGAAACACTGAAAAGGTTGTTTTTTTATGTTGGGTTTATTTCAGAATCTCGACATTCCGAAACAATGATCATATGGTCTCGATCATATGAAATTCGATGTTTCAGAAATTCGAGATTCAGAAGTGAATCCATCATTTGTATATCAAACTGATTTTTACAGGTGTTTGTGTTGAAAATGTATTTGTAAAGTTTCTTGTGTTAAAAAAAAATTACCAACAGTGGGTCCTGCTGGACAGAAAAAGAAGTATACCTGTATGCCAGACTGTATGGTAACTACTGAAATGAATAAATTATAACAGAGGACACTGGAAGAGAAGAGGTTAACCTCAGTCTAAGCTAACTTTGAAAAATAGTTTGAAATTAAATTACTTGGTATAAGCCATAAAGATTGTACCTCACAAGTCTTAATGCTTCCAGAGACTAAATGTCTGTACTAGCGTCTGCACTAGGAAGCCTTCTGCACTGTCCTTGGGGGAAAACTAATTGCCACTCTGGAAGGGTGGAAGTTTGAAATTGTTTTATGACTTCCAGAAGCTGCAACACATCTTAGCAAAGCTGTGTGTGTGTGTGTGTGTGTGTGTGTGTGTGTGTGTGTGTGTGTGTGTGTGTGTGTGTGTGTAGTATGGCAACCAAAGTCAGATGACCAGATGTATATGATGTCATTCTGTAATCCAGCTCTGAAATTATGTTTTAATACTATATGAAACAGAAGTCTCAGAACATTTTTTTTTGGAACCTGATATAGCAGGATCTCTCATCCACTTCACCTTGCCTTGCTTTAGTAAGTAACCAGGGAACAGTAATTCTTTAGATCAGTCAGGAAAATACAGTGAGATTAGTTAAGTACTGTTTTTCTGTAACTGTGTAAATCTATCCAGCTGGGTTGTTATTTTCTGTGATTGAAACTCTGATGTTTACTGTAAATACCATATTTAGCATTTTAATGTTCTTTTATTATTTATTATTAAATATATTTAAACTTTTCATAGTGGCTGGTCTTTTAGAGAATATTTTAACCTCTGGGAGTACTTCTATTTATTTGATGACACACTGGCTGCTCCTGAAAGCCTTGTTGTTTGGTCAACATTATCATTTGTATTAGTATTAAATTTACCCTTGTAAGAGCCTTAGAGTATCTGTCTGGTGGCAGTAATTACCTTCTAGTCTGGGCAGAGGGGCATAGATTGTAAATCTGTGCCAGCCTTTCCCAGGCGTGTGTGTGTGAAAATCAAATCTGAAAGAGTGTGTGTGTGTCAGCTACTTGGAGAAGGGACACACAGCACTGGTTTCACAGACAGAATGGTGGAGGACTTGGCTTGGACAATTGGCTGAGAATTCAACTCTACAGCTGAGCCAAAGGGAAGTCTTACTGGGGGCCTGGAGAGAGACAGGGGGAAACCCAACCCCCAGAATGAGTGTGTTCCCTATATGCTCTTAAGGGAAATTGTGCTTGATGGAAAGAGCTGCATCTGGAAATACTGTGTGTATCTATTTTTGTTCCAAGTGAATGTCCCTCACCAGTGTCAGTGGAGAGGATTCAGGCTCCTTGATTACTATGTCACAAACACTATAACGCAGTACAAGGAGTCTTGATAGGAAGCTGGGGAGCTGAAAGTGTGATGTAACAGGAAGAGGAACACTAACCAGTATCAGAAAAAACGGATTAGTAAAAGCAGGAGGTGGTGCATGGACATTACTTGGGTAAAGTTTGCTTATGCAAAAGATAGAAGGGAGAAACACAGATAAAGAAACTACCTATGGAAAGGCAAATATCAAATGTGAGACCCAACAGGAGAAGGATCATCACCTATGAAAGGGGCACAGTTAGAAACAAGGAAAACTGTCTTGGCAGGTAAGGAAAATGAGAGGGCTATCACTTCATCAATGCAGTATATAAAACCAAAGGATTAACAATGGACGAAGAGGAAAAACTAAATGGGTGGGGTAACAGAAAATGATGACACTAACAGGGAATATGAATCTGCCAAAAACAGACTGGAAGCTTCCAAACTCCAGCTTACAGAAGAAGCAGGAGTTGACATTTCAAATTCCAGAGCAGAGAGGAAGCAGAAGATGATGGAGGACACAGGCAATGAGAGGTTCAGCCAGCTGGTACAAAAGAAAACCTGAAAGGCTCTTTATGAAATAACACAAAGAGATGGTGCCATGTGGGAAGGTAAACAGGCAGACAAGTGAAAGTAAAGGACAATAAAACAGACTTGAGAGAGAAAGTGATGGGGAACTGGGTGCCTTTAATGAGGTTAGAATAGAAGGGCTGCTTCACAGAATTCCCAAAAATCTGGCCAGTGTTCTTGCAGACCTCAAGACAAAAATCTTCAATAGATCATTAGCTAATCCAAAAGTGTTTTATGCACTGCTGGAATACATATGTGGTATCCTTGCACAGAAAGCAGGAAAAATCCATGGAATGGCACACCTACAGGCCTAAAAGCAGTGACCGGGGAAGTGATGGAGATCATTCTATAGAACGGCTGGCTGCTTTCCTACACATCAAAAACAATCTCCAAGACAACAGTTATTATGCTTTCTTGATAAGGAAGAGATGCCAGTCAGAACTGTTCCATGTTTATGACTAGATTACAGAAAAAATTAAACTGGAGAGTTACAGTAAATCTGGTACTCCTGGACTTCAACAAAGCCTCTGACTCAGTTCTGCACAAGGGGCTGCTAGGAAAACTGGAGAGGTTGGAAGTAGGATAATTACTAAAGAACAGGGCTGCTATATGACTGAACAGTAGGACACAGAGGTGTGTGGCAAAACGGACAATGCCAGGAAAAAGGAAAGTGATTAATGAGTATTCTAGGGGTCAGTTCTGGGCCCATTACTCTTCAGTGCTTACATCAACATATCTTAGGGAACACAGACCACTATCAGCTTCTTCACTAATGACACAGTGAAGTAGCAGACAATGGGGAAAATAATGCAAGGAAGGATTTCAAAAGGCTGATAAAGTGAGCAGAAACATGTCAGAAGAGTCTCACTAAAGTACTGCACACTTTGGACACAACAGCCCTTGTGTGAAACATTAACTGAGAAGAGTGGAAAAGTACAGTTCTGTACACTTAAGATAAATGTAGATGTTTGAGTGTATTCACTGTTGCAGTCATCACATTTGGGTTATCTGCTTGCAGTAGCCCTCAGTCGGCCTGATTATCAAAGTCTTGGGTCCTGCGTCGGTTGCTGTCTCATCTTCCATGACATTTATCAGTTTTTCTTGCCCCAGAAGTCAGGTACCCCCATAAGGGGAAGCAATTATATAGAAGGTTACACCTCCAACAAAAAGCAAATACACCAGAAAGCTTTAGCATAGTAAACAAGAATAGAGGTATAGACAATAGAAGTCAGGGGGCTGGAGGGAGGGTAACCAGGACTGCAACAATGAATACACTTGAACATCTACATTTATATTAAGTGTACACAACTGTACTATGTTCTTCATGTTTCACTGCTGCAGTCATCACATATGGGTAGATTCCCAAAGCTAAGGATGGGAGGAGGTAATCAGATAGCATTAGGACCAGCTATAAGGCCCTGCAAGACTGCAGTGGCAAAGCCAGCTCTGGATTTAGAAAACATTGGCAAGTGGTAATGCTTGGTGAAGGTATGTACAGAACTCCAGGTAGCAGCTTCTAGGATGTCCCTGGTAGGGACACCTCTGAGAAAGGCTGTAGAGGTAGATGCAGCCCTGGTTGAATGTGGTCTTATCCCCTGTGCGGTAGGTTTTTCATGGTGCTTATAGCAGAAATGAATGGAATAGCCTATCCACTTAGAAATGGTTTGCTTTGAAATAGCTTTCCCCTCAAGCTCCTGCAGCAAATGCAACCAGCAGCTGTTCAGATTTCCTGAGAGGTTTAGTCCTGTCCAAGTAAAATCTAAGTTGTCTGTGCACGTCCAAGGAGTGCAGTATTCGTTCCCCTTTGTCTGTGGATTAGAAAAGAAGGTTGGCAAATGAATGGACTGATTAAGGGCCAGACTGGATACCACCTTGGGCATGAAGGAGGGATTGGTCCTGAGGGACACCCTGTCCGCATGAAAGATGATGAAAGGCTCCACAGCCATGAGGGCCTGTAATTCAGACACCCTTCTTGCTGAAGTGATGGCTAGAAGGAAGGCTGTTTTCCAAGAAAGGAATTTCAACTCTGCACTTGCAGCTGGCTCGAAGGGACGTAGAGTGAGCTTTTCCAATACAAAGTTAAGGTCCCAGGCTGGAGTACGGGCTCTCCTGGGTGGTCTTACGTTTCTGGTCCCTCTGAGGAATCGCTTCAGCAGTGGATGAGAGAAGAGGGTGGTTCTGTATTGTAATGAGCTGAAATGGCTGAGGCATGAATTTTGATGGAGGAAAAGGAAAGGCCCTTGTGAAGCATCTCAGTTAGGTATTGAAGAATCTGAGGTAAAATGGGTGCTGCTGTACCCATCCCATGAGTTTGGCTCCAGGAACTGAATCTTTTCAATTTTTCAGCATAAGATTTTCTAGTACTAGGCCTCCTTGCCTCCAGAATGACATCCATCACTTGCTTACTGAGGGATGGGAATGGAGAGATCAGGTAATTAGCCAGGTTGCCAAGTTCAGGGTTTGAAGCTGTGGGTGCAGAATCTGGCCCTCCTGCTGAGATGGCAGGGATCGGAGGCAGGTGCCATGGTGCCAGCAGTGACACACTGCGCAAGAGGGGGTACCAGTGTTGGCGTGGCCAGTCTGGTGCAATCAGTATAGTCCTTGGTTTGTCCTGCTTGATCTTTAGTAGTCCCTTGGAGAGAAGAGGCAGAGGGGGAAAAGCATAAACTGATAGGTTTTTCCAGGTGAAGGACAGGGCGTCCACTTTCCAAGCTTGTTTGTGGGGAGTCCTTGTGTAAAATGTGTCCAAGTGGTAGTTCTGGGGGGAGGAAAACAGGTCTATCTCTGGAATCCCCCATTTGTTGCTCAACATGTTGAATATCTTTGGTTCCAGTTTCCACTCATGTGGGTCCATGAGATTTCTGCTTAGATCGTCTGCCAGTGTATTTAGCTTTCCTGGCAGGAAATGAGCCTGTAGGTGCACTTGGTAGCTCAAGGCTGTGTTCCACAGAGCCATAGCTAGTCTGCAGAGAGGGTATGAGTGGGTCCCCCCCTGCTTGTTTATGTACCACATAACAGTGGTGTTGTCCGTCTTTACCAATAATTGTCCTGGAAGAATGTGGTCCTTGAAGGCTGTCAGAGCATTCTGTACAGCTAACATTTCTTTCTGATTAATATGCAGGTGCCTTTGACTTGGGTTCCATTTGCCCTGAATGCACTGCCCTGCCAAGTGAGCCCCCCATGCATAGTCTGAAGCGTCTGTTGTTAGGGTTTTGGCGGCAGGGGGTAGAGGGAATGGCAGTCCCTTGTTTTGGTGGCAGGCCTCTGCCCACCAAAGGAACTATCTGTAGACAAGGTATGACAGGAATAATTGATTCTAGATCCTGAGAATGTTGGCATCTTAGGCTTGTTACATACCATTGTAGTTTCCTCATATGCAGTCTTGCATATGGAATTAGTAGAATGCAGGAGGCCATGAACCCCAGGGCTTGCAGAATTTTCATTGGAGATAGCTGGGTCTTTGTGGCCAGTAATTTGAAGTAGGCTGTCAAATTAACTTTTTTACTCTGGCGTGAGGTAGGCCATCTGGGAAGTTGTATTCAAGCTTGCTCCCAGAAATACAATTTGTTGGCAGGGTACAAGATGTGATTTATTTTCGTTTATGGTGTACCCCAGAGAAGTTAGCAATTTCTTTACAAATGCCAAATGATTTAATAGTATGTCCTGGCTTTCTGTCTGAATTAGACAATCATCCGGATATGGGTATATCTGAATAATTCTTTGCCTGCAAAATGCAATGACTGGAGCTAGGCACTTTGTGAATACCCTGGGCGCAGTAGATAAGCCAAAGGGCAGTGCAGAGAAATGATAGTGCATGTAGCCTGCTCTGAAGCGTAGGTATCTTCTGCAAGATTCCCTTATTGGGAAGTGCAGGTAGGCTTCCTTTAAATCCAGCGTTGCCAACCAGGCATCTTTGCCTAGCATGGGAAGCAGCTGATGAAGAGTTAGCATCTTGAATTCTGGGATTACCAAAAATGTGTTTAGGATAGACAGATCCAGGATAGGATGCCAGGAATTGTCTTTTCTGGGTACCAGGAAAAGTCTTGAGTAGAAACCTTGCCCCCATTCTTCTTCTGGAACAGGTTGAATAGCCCTGATGCTTAAAAGAGAGAAAACTTGCTTTTGAGCCTCTGCCCACTGATTTGGGGATAGGTCTGGCCAGTCGTTTGGGGTTTGTAAGGACTGGAAGTGGAATCTGTATCCTTGGGAAACTATATTTAAACCCCATTTGAACTGGGTAATGAGTTCCCAATTTTTTTGCATGCAGCTCAATCTTTCCCCCTAAAGGAACATTCAGTTGAGCAGGGCTTGGAATGTTTTAAAGTTAAGTCACTGAGACAGTTTTACCATAGGGGGAGTCTTACTACTCCCTGCTTTGGAAGTGGGAGCCCCCCACTGTTTAGCCCTGTGAGGACCTTGGGACTGAAGCCTGGGTGTTCTTCTGGTTCTGGGTTTGGACTGAGAAGGTCTGGATGAGGCAGGAAAGGACCAATTTTTAGAGGGCCAATGCCTACTAAACCTGGGAGGTTGTACTTGCAGGAAATCTTTACAGTTTGCATAGATTTAGATTTTTCCTCCATCTTTTTAAGTACTTCTGCTTTGTTGCCAAACAGGCAGTCTTGGTTTACGGGAGCATCTAGTAATTTAGCTTTAACATGATCTGGCAAAGATTGCTCCTTAAGCCAAGCATGCCTTCTAAGTACAGGCCCAGTGACAGCAGCCCTGCAAGATGCCTCTAATGAATCAAAACCACATTGCAAAGTATGTCTTCCAACTTGTTCAACAGAATGCATTAAATCCTGCAATTCTTTATTTTCAGCACAGTCATGAATCAACATAATTTTCTGTTTAAGCAATCCAATAATATGCTGCTGATACTTTAACATATGAAACTGGCAGTTTAAAGCCCTAATGGCCAAAGTTGCAGAAGTGTATACTCTTTCCCCATCTATCCAGTGCCCTGGAATCTCTATCAGAGGGGGTAGAATTTTTGGCAGTAGTAGCCTTAATGCACTTAGGTCCCTATGAAATGGTCTCAGGATCCACAGTAGGATTTTTAAAGAGGAACTTGTGAGAGTCAGGTACCCTATAATACCCATCAGGTTTTCTGGGAACAGGAGGTAAAGTGTCAGGGACCAGGCTAGATTCCGAGAAGGCATCATGTACAATGTCCAGTACAGGAGGAATAGCTAAAGGCCTGTGTTGGGGCAGGAGTAAGAATTCCCTAAGCCTCTTTTTGGAGTCAGAGTAATCCTGGCTTTCCCAGTGGAAATGCTCCATAAGAGTATGCAAGGTTTCACCAAAAGAGAAATCCTCTGGAGGGGAAGCAGAGGAAATGAAGTCCTCTGCATCAGAATCCTCATAGATAGATAAGGGCAAATCCTGGTCATCAGAGAAAACAGAAATTTCAGAATCCTGATCAGAAGAATCAGAAGGAAAATCAGTCCTAGGTCTCTTAGAGGGGGAAGGGTGGCTTCCCCTGATTAGAGTAATAAGGTCCTCAGCTATTCTTATTTGTTTTTTAGGCACAGGTGCCTGACCATGTGGTCTGGGCATCATTTTCTTAGGTATAGATCGAGGTTTAGGCCTTGAAGAAGAAGATGGCGTCGGTTTAATATGCAAGTTAGTAGGCCTGAATACACCCTCAGAAGCCGGTGCCTGCACGGCAGCTCCTGAGCCATCCAAGGTAGAGACATCCGGAGGTTCCACAGTTGAAGCATCTCACAGCATACCGGACTCCGAATGGGTCTCAGTAGAGGCCTGTGAATCTGAAGTAGCGGGTATCAGTGGCTGCGAATGCGCCTCACTGAGTACCGGCGAACTGGCGACTAGCTTAGGAGAAGCGTCGTTGGCAGCCAAAGCCATTTCTGGATAATTGAACCAAGTACCAAAATATTTGGATGCGAAAATGAACCGATGACGAATAGTACAAGAATTAAATGAGGCACAAAACCGACAGCGAGGTACGTCGTGGTCTGGGCCTAAGCAAGAAATGCAGTACGAATTAAAATCTTTATGAGGTATTTGTTTTCCACAAGAAATACAACTGTTAACTTTTTTCTGGCATCGGTTTAGAGCAAGAAAAGGGATCACCAACAGGGTACTTTGCTTAGTTGAAGACTTCGGATCTTAAACTTGAAAACAAAAATTTCAGGAGTCGGCTGACCGGCACTTTCGAACCGCTTCAGGAGTCGGCTGACCGGCACTTGCGAACTGCTTCTGCTTCGGGCATCGGACGGCAGGAAAGACTGATAAAATGGCATTGGCTGCATGCTTTATACCCCTGACTATCTGACGTCATGGAAGATGAGACAGCAACAGATGCAGGACCCAAGGCTTTGATAATCAGGCCGACTGAGGGTTACTGCAAGCGATAACCCAAATGTCATGACTGCAACAGTGAAATATGAACATCAAAAGTTATGCACTTACCATAGGTCCATGTTGTTTACTTCTGTTCTTCCTCAAAAGACGAGTTACTAGATCACACTAGAATCCGACTTTGGCCTACAGACTTTGGATCCAATCTTCAGGCTCTACCCCTTACACTTAATATCTCTCCTAGTAGCAAAATATCTCAGATCAAGAAGCAGACAACATGAACCTATCATTGTGGTAAGTACATACATTTTGTATCCGATGTTGTCTCTTCCATCCATTCCTCAATGGATAAGGCAGACTCCCCAGCTACCCTAAACCTTGGGAAATCTCATGGAAGGATATTGCAGAGGCTAGCTGAACCAATGGAAGCTCCAGACCTGGACTGTAAATCCAATTTATAGCAAGATATGAAGTTACAGACATTCGACCAAGTAGCTGTTGTACAAATGTCAGCAATTGGTACTTTGGAGAAAAAAAGCAGTTGATGTAGCAACTGACCTAGTAGAGGGAATCTTAGGAGATCCAGGCAAAGATAATCATTTCTCTTTGTAGAAATGGGAAACACATTGAGAGAGTTAGTAAGAGAGTGTCACTTTAGACACTCATTTGCCTAACTTTGTTCAAGACGAGGACACAAACGACTGGTCAGTCTTTCTGACATTCTTAGTTTGATGTAGGTAGAACATGAGTTGACGATGCACACCCAGAAGATGCAGCATGCACTATCCTTTACTGGCAAAGAGGAGAAAGAATACAAGAAAGTCAACAGATTGGTTGAGTGATGATTCAAATGCCATTTTAGGGAGAATGGATGGGTTTCTTCTCAAAGTCACTCTAACCTTATGGAAGACTAAAGAAGGAGCTTTACAACTAATTCTACAAAACTGAAATTTAGGAATGCCGTTAATGACATGAGAAGGATGACAGCTCTTGGCTTGTAATAGAGAGTTTTTTTGAAAAGGTTTAATGTATATTGTAATTTGTATACTACCATCTACATTTTATATCACCTTAACATCCAAACAAGGGATAGTGTTTTGATGAAATTCAGCACTAAAATGTAAATCCCAACAATTATCAGTCAAATATTCCAAAAATTCCTTCAGATCAACCAAATCAGAAGTCCATACAAGCTACATGAGGAGCGGTTTAGCAGCAGTAAAGCACTGAATGGCTAGTCAGCCAAACGTTTCTTTTAGGCAGCTCAGATCAAACTGCCTGACAATTTGGGCACATAGAAGGTGCCCTGAAGCTTTAGAAGTTGACTGGCTGTTATATCCTGCCAGGATATAACCCATATAGCTAAGACTATTGTAGCAGTGATCAATATGATGAACATCAGAGGGTTGACCATGAGATACAACTGAAGAGTTTAGTCAACACTAAATAGGAGTTTTGCAAATTTTCATGAGGGACACTGGAAAATTCACGGGTTGACATCTCAATGAACACTGAACTGAAAGGGTCCACTGTAGCATCCTCATATAAAACCAGACCAAAGGGACTACAGTAAAGGTGGCTACCATTCTGCTGAGAAGGTGTAAAATTGATGGTGGCTTCTGAAGGGAGAGTACAGCTACTGCCTGTTGAAGAGTGAGAATCCTGGATTCTGGTAGTTTGGCTATCTGTATTATGGTATCCAGACAGACTCCAATGAATTCCATCATTTGAAATGAACTCTGAACTGGAACTAAATGAATCCCAGCAGGAAGCAGAGAAACCTATTGTATTATCTGTCCATCCTTATGGAGGTCTACTGAAAACATTCAATCTTCCTTTCTCAACAACAGGATTGTTCTGTATCATGACCATCCAGAAGTTCATCCGCTTCATGTACTAACTCAAGTGACTGAGGTCCAGAATGGGTCTAAGATCCCAGTTTTTCTTTGGTACCAAAAAGAACACCAAGTAAATTCCAGATCCATGCTGGTCTGGTGGGACTGCCTGGATGACTCTCTTATCTAGCAGCCTTCTTTATCTCTAGTATTGCTGCCTTCCATTTAGAGGTTGGCACACACTGGGAGTTTTTTTTGAGTACATGGGTTGAGAAAAAAGGAATTAGTATAACCTCTGGTTATGATCCTCTGCACCCATGCATCTCGGGTGATGGATGACTAGGCCATGGGGTGCAGGGATAAGCACCCTCCAAATTCCTTCACAGTGTGGCAGCTAGGCAACCATTCAGCAATGCTGAAAAGGCCTACTGGAGAAAGGATCCTTAGTCTTGAAACTGAGGTCCACCTCTGTCTCAGGTCCACTATGACTGCTCCCCTGTCTTAGGGGAGGTCTATCACCAGAAATGTTCAGTGAAAAACCTAGGGATTTGCAGAACCACAGTTTTTCCCTCCCTTCTGGTTTCTTGAGAAGGTCCTTGGGGGGGGGGGGGTACAAAACCACATCTAAATGGCAGACAAGATTCTGCCCTTCTGCTTGCTTTTGGATAGCATCTCTCTAACCTTAGGTCCAAAAAGGGTTGACCCATCATAGAGAGTATTAATAAAGGACATTTTTTGAAGCATTCTGTGAAGCCACAGAGAAGCATCCAGGCATGATGACTGATAACTATGCCAGTACCTGCTACACTCAAAGTACCACTGTTCACATTTGATACAAGAAGCATGGGCACTTTCGACATGGACTGAAGGGTAGCTAACTGCATGTCAACAGCTTTCTTTGCCTCTGCAAATAAGGAACCAGAGAGGGATTTGGACAGTTCCTTAAGTCAAATCCCTCTGAAAAATGTGTTACACGAGCCAGATAATTCAGCACCCTGACAGCAAAAGTCAATGAGGCACATACCTGCTTACCAAATCTGTCCAATGCCCCAGACTTCCTGTTAGTGGGGATGGCAGTGGAGCTCTCCTTAGCAAACTCCTCCTTGTTGGCTGCTGCCACCACCACCATGGAATCCACTGCAGGACCCTTGCTTCCAAGGAAAGGTCTTTGGAGAACACCAATATCTTTTCCAGCTTCCAGAGGATGGGATCAACTATGACTGGTTCCTTCCATTTGACACTTTGAAACCAGATTAACCAATTAATCTCGGAGGAGACCCATGAGATGCACAAGCTAGCCCCAAAGGACTAAAAAAGTATGAATTCTTCCTGAGAAGGGGTTTAATCAAGGAATATGGATTCTTTCTGGGAAGGGGTTTCATTGTAGTACTCTCCCCTTTTGTTTATGAAGTTCAAGAATCTCATCAAAGGAGGCATTCTCAAAGGGGGGGGGGATCTGGCAGACCTTCCCCCTTCACTGAAATCAGTATCTTCTGTCAGGGACTCCTGTGGGGAGTCTATGTGCCTCCTCTGGCATGAAGGCTTCCAGTAGCCCTCTCCAGTGGGATGGCCTGAGAAGGACTCCAAAGCTTATAGAAAGTCCACTATGTGGACTATCTCGAGGTACTGAGGGTCTGTGAATGAATATGGAGGACAAGGATCCAAACAGCATTGTGGAGGCCAGGACAAATCTGAGCAGGGAAGGGAAGCCTACTCTCTCGAAGGACTCAAAAGCCAAAGTACAGACTGGCCTCAAGCCTCAATGCCACTCCAAGAAGATCCAAGGACTCAAACACAGGCTTGCCCTGATGACCTGTCTGAGTCGGCTCGATGGCCGATACCAGTTCAGAGTTATTCAGTGCCAATGCACTGAGGGGGAGGGATAGCTTAGACAACTTTAGAGTCGTGTTTGACCACATGGTGAGGCACTCAGAATCAACTAGAAAAAAAAGAAACACTTGATGAGGACCAAGCCTTTGGATCCAACGCAGCAGATCCCAGGACGTGCTTGGATCCAGAAGCCCCAAATCTAGAGGTTGGATAGGGGAAGGAGCTACAATCTGATGAGGGGGATGGATTAACGAATGAGATTCAAACAGGATTTAGAGCAGGGAGAACTCTCAACTCGATTTGGGTCCTGAGAAACTCCATTAAGATTCTATCAATGTCTGACTCGGCAATGCTTCTAAAGGACTGCCCTATTCTCCAAGACGAAGCCATGGACAGGAGTCTAGACACCTATGAAAGAATTTTTCTTGCACAAATGACAGTCAGAGCTTGGGGATACTGGTTCCGGTGAGATCCATGGCTATGGGAGTGGAGGAGTGTGGGATATAAACTGTAACAGACTCCAAAGCCACAGCAGGATCTGAAGGCTTCTGTGATGGGTGGGACCCAAATGATCTGGAAAACATTTCTTAGCTTCCTTATGCCTCTCCTTATCCTTGTTTTAGGCTCTTTTGTACCCTTCTTGCTCCTATTTTTATCTGCTACCATCTTACAATCAGGGAAAATAATGTGAGAGGAAACTTCTCCCACTGTGGTACGGAGAAGCCTCTTGAGTATCAGCTTGTTTCACCTCTAAGTAAGTGCTCTGGCACCAAAAGCAGTACATATTTAATATTCCTCATCTAGGTGAGAGGCTCCAAAACAATAAATGCATTTAGTAAGAGCATCCAAATTTGGAATTTCGTAGCTACAACCCACACACACACCCTTCTTAAATTTAGAAGGTTTCTTCACCATTCTGACAACCACTACATCTATGATGAACAAGAAAGGCAACACCACCAACAACAACAGAGAATTCTACTACTGCGCAGTTAAAAAGAAACTGAAAATGGAAGAAAAGCCCAAATGGGCACCAACATGTCAAAGACAAAACTTTATTAATATATATACACATATACAGTGGATATAAAAAGTATACATACCCCTGTTAAAATGCCAGGTTTTTGTGATATAAAAATGAGACCACAATAAATAATTTCAAAACTTTTCTCACCTTTAATGTGACCTTTAACCTAAACAATTCAATTGAAAAACGAACAAATTTGTTATGGGACAAAATATAAAAAATAAAAAATGTACAATAAGCTGGTTGCATAAGTGTGCACACCCTTAAACTAATACTTTGTTGAAGCACCTTTTGATTTAATTACAACATTCAGTCTTCTTGGGTAGGAGTCTATCAGCATGGCACATCTTGACTTAGCAATATTTGCCCACTCTTCCTTGCAAATGCGCTCCAAATCTGTCAGATTGTGAGGGCATCTTCTTGTGCACAGCCCTCTTCAGGTCACACCACAGATTTTCTATTGGATTTAGGTCTGGGCTTTGGCTGGGTCATTCCAATACTTTAATTTTCTTCTGGTGAAGCCATTCTTTTGTTGATTTGGATGTATGCTTGCGGTCATTGTCGTGTTAAGGTGAAATTACTCTTCAGCTTCAGCTCTCTAGCAGACACCTGAAGGTTTTGGGGCAAAAATGACTTGTATTTGGAACTGTTCATAATTCCCTCCACCTTGACTACAGCCCCCAGCTCCAGCTGAAGAAAAGCAACTGCAAAGCATGATACTGCAACCACCACGCTTCATCGTGGGGATGGTGTTCTTTTGGTGATGCGAAGTGTTGTTTTTATGCCAAATGTATCTTTTGGAATTGTGGCCAGAAAGTTCAACCTTGGTCTCATCAGACCATAACACATCTTCCCACATGCTTTTGGGAGTCTTGGTGTATTGTTTTGCAAATTTTAGCCGGGCCTGGATGTTATTCTGTGTAGGAAAAGGCTTCAGTCTTGCAACCCCACCCCATAGCCCAAACATATAGAGAATAGAGGTGATTGTTGTCACATGTAGTGCACAACCAGTACTTGCCAGAAATTTCTGCAGCTCCTTCAGTGTTGCCGTAGGTCTCTTGGCAGCCTTCCTGACCAGTTTTCATCTTGTCTTTTCATTAATTTTGGAGGGACGTCCAGTTCTTGGCAATGTCACTGTTGTCCCGTATTTTCTCCACTTTCTGATGACTGTCTTCACTGTGTTCCATGGTATATCCAATGCTGTGGAAATTTTTTTATACCCTTCTCCTGACTGATACCTTTCAACAATGAGATTCTGTTGATGTTTTGTAAGCTCTCTGCGAGCCATGGCTTTTGCTGTAGCAGGCAACTGAGTAAATGTCAGGAAAATCCTACTAGGACAGCTGAATTTCATTTGCGGTTAAATCAGAGTCTCTTTAATTGATGGCAGGTGTGTACTCAAGAAGACTGAATGCTGTAATTAAATCAAAAGGTGTTTCAACAAACTATTAGTTTAAGGGTGTGCACACTTATGCAACCAGCTTTACTGTATGTTTTTTATTTTTTATATTTTTCCCCTAACAGAGTTGTTTATTTTTAAATTGAATTGTACAGGTTATAGGTCACAATAAAGGTGGGAAAAGTTTTGAAATGATTTACTGTGGTCTCATTTTTATATCATAAAAACCTGAAATTTTAACAGGGGTGTGTACACTTTTTATATATATATATATATATATATATATATATATATATATATATATATATATATATATATATATGCCAAAGGTGTAGAAGGTAGAGAAAGAAAGAGCTGATGGATAAAGTCGCTATGACTACATCCCACAGGAGAAGGATCAAGAGAGCGAGAGTGACAGAGAGAAATGCCAAAAAATTACACTTAGTTGTCACCCAAGAACTGAGTCAAGAAATCATTTCCAAAGCAAATGAGAGGCAAACTAGAGGGGGGTTATGGGTAAGGGGAAGAGCCTGACCCTTGGATACAAAGTCTGGAAGTGGCCAAAGTCAGATCCTAGTCAGATCCGGTAACCCATCCATTGAGGAATGGGCAGAAGAAGCAACGTAGGATCTGATGATAGAAAAAACAGAAAAAGGATTTGGGAATGTTGATTACATTTGTAATGGACCAGCAGGAGCAGAGTGAGGGGTGGGGTGGTAACAGCAGCAGCAACCAGAATGCTGGTAAGTATTTCTCCAAGGAAGAGACTACAGCAGCAAAACAGTAATGCAGCCCGCTATAGTGAGTCACTATCAGGCCACAAAGTGAGTTATGCTGTACAGTTCTCGAGGCTGTGTAAAGAAAAAAGCCATCAAGATGCTAGAAGTAACCACAGGAAAGTCACAAGAAAAAGTGTGGAATGAAGATGAGGTGATATGAAAAGGGAACAGAGGAGCTGGAACTCTTCTCAACAGAGACCAGTAAGGGTCAAGTACTCCCTGGATCATCCAAAGTAATTAATTTATGGAAAGGACTGTAAAACAACTGCATAAACTACATGCATAAATGGTGGAAAAAAATCCTCATAAGCATTAAAAAAGAGCACGAGACAAATGGAGAAAAGGTAAAGGAAGAGGTAAGGATGGAAAAGATGTACAATATTAAATGCACTTAAACAACTGTTCAGACTTGCTATTTTCTTCTGTCATAAAGCAAATGTAAAATAGAATACTATCACTTTGGACATTTTGCCTTATTTTTAATGAAAATTTAAAATAAAATACTTTAGCTTTAGAGTTCACACAGTGAAATCCCTGAAGACCACTCTCTCATCCTATCCCTGCCACATCACCTGTTGACCTGCATTAGTTTACCATGATAAAACACTGGATGTAACTTTCCAAGTAATGGAGTGAAAGTTTAATGTACTTACCATAATGATAGATCTGTGTTGTCTGTTTCCATCTTCTTCAACTGATAGGTCTCAGATCTGACTTCAGCCTCTTTTTTTCAGACTTAGAATCTGAAGCTCGGGCTCCTTTCCTTAAACATGATCCCTTCCTGTCTGCAGCATTACCTCAGGAATAGTTTGCCCCATTATCTTTTTATAAGTATGAATGCCAAGAAGCCAAAAGGACAGAATAATGGGACAAAATCAACAATGGAGCTGCAACAGTATGCAAAGGTGTACCAAGGACAGACCAGCAGTCATATCAGAAACTAAGGGAAAGATCTTTCCATGAGATGGACAAAGAGGGAAGGAGGAAGGCAGGATGAGGAAGGATGGAAACAGACAACACAGATCTATATTTATGGTAAGTACATAACATTTGTGCCTGATGTTGTTTTATCCGTGCATTTCTCAATTGAGGAGACAGAGTCCAAAACTACCTGGTTCCATGGGTGGTCTCATGGAAGGATGTTCCAAAGGACAACAGAACCAAAAGTCACCCCATCGCTAGGCAGCAAATCTAATTTTTAATGGGAAATGAGGGTATAAACATTACACCAAGTGGCAGCAGCACAAATTTCATAAATCAAGGCCATAACAAAAAGGCTGAAGAAGTGGAGACAGGTCTTGTTGAGTGCCCTTTTAATGATTTTGGCAGAGCCAAACCATTTTGTTTAAAACAAGGGAGACACAGCCAGTCAACCACCTAGTTAAAGTAACCTTTGACACACTCCTTGAACTACCTTGGTCTTGGAACATAAAACAAGCAATTGACCTTATTTCCTAAAAGAGTTGGTTCAATAAAAGTAGAAGCGCAATTGTCTGTGTACATCCAACAAATGCGGCATGTATTTTAATTCTGGCTGAGTGAAATCTGCGACGCTACTTTAGGCATAAAAAGTGGGATGGGTGCATACAGTAATCCTGCCCTCGTGGAAAACAATATAAAGAAGTTGGCAGAATAGAGTTTGGAGCTCTGACACCCTTCTGCCTGAAGTAATCACTACCAGAAGAGGGTTTTCCAAGTCATAAATTCTAAGTCCACCTTGGCAGCAGGTTCAAAACAAGCTTGGGAAAAGACCTGTAGCAAGACAGTCAAGTTTCAAGGAGAAGTAGGATGTTTAAGTTGAAGTCTAAGAAGAAAGGTACCTCTGAAGAAGGCTTTGATCAATCTGAGTGAAGCTAATTAATTATAATTCTCTCATACTGAAATTTGAGATGGGCACTAACTGACCCTTGACAGTAGAATAACTAGCACAGTTATGGGTAAATGGAGGTAAGGAATTCCAATACTGATGGTATAGGAGTAGAAAAAGGGTCTATATTTCAATGCAAAGCCCAAATGGAAAATATTTTCCATATACTTTTGTAAACTTTCCTAGTGAACAGTTTCTGAGTAGTAGTAAAAATGTGGACCACTTGTGACGAAAAGCCTGGACTGACTAGCCATCACTGGAAGAGGAGAAACCATGTGGCTAGTTTTAGGCTTCAAATATCCAGAGGAGACATTCCAGATGGGAGAGACAGTAGATCTGGAATTGGATCCAGCACACAGTGATGGTGTTCCAAATGAGGTCAGATGTAGGTAAATCACCCCGTCGAGGCCAAAAATGGGCAATGAAGATGACACTGATCTTCCATTGTTAACGCTTTCTGTAGAAATGTCAGGATTAGGGAAGATGGTGGAAAAGGAGAACAGAGGGCCAATCATGAATCAGAATGCTACTCAGGGACTCCCCCTTCATGGGGATCAGAGCAAAAAACTTGCTACATTTGGAATGGATGGGAGAAGCAAAAAGACTGCAGCATGGTTGACCTCATCAATGAAAGATTTGTGTCCTAACTGTGAGTTGAGATACGATTCGTTAATAGATCTGCTCAACCTTTCTGCTAGAATGCTGGTCTTTCTCAGAATGTGCACTGCCATCAGAACATGAATGGAAGATATCACCCACTACCACACTCTGATCACTTCTTGACATAGTGGGTAAGAGTGCGTTTCCCCTTTGTTTTTTGATGCACCAAACTACTGAAAAGTTGTCAGCCTGGGACAGAAATCACCCCTATAGGAAGGACATCCTGAAAGGACTGCAACATTAGGACTGCCCTCACCTCTAAGAAAGTGATGTGAAGATTGGCCTGTGATGAAGACAACATGCCTTGGAACACCTTTTCCAGGTAATATCTCTCCACCCACCCTAGCTGGGAAATACCTATAGTCACTGTGGCTTTGGGAGAGGGAGGAACAAAGGGACAGCCCCAATACACATCTGGGGATTGAATTCACAATTTACAGGACTTCTGCATATTCTTAAAAAAGTGTACTGGAAAAGTCATGAGGTGAGGATCTGATGGACCACTAGTCCACTACAGCCCACTGTAACACTCTCACATATCTTGCCAGCCCATCAATCCTAGAAGTTTCAGAACTAATCTTGGCACATGGGGTCTGAAAGGAAAGAAGTTGCTGAGCCCGATATTTTATGCTTACTAACCTGTTCTCAGGTCACCTTGCAATTTGAATATGTATATCCAAATGAGCTCCTATAAACTCCAAAACTTGTACTGGGGAAAACAGATTTCTCCTGGTTTACTGTAATTCCAGGATGGAGAAAAGCTGAAGCAAGTAGTTTCTGGCCCTGATTAGCAGAGACCTGGTAGTATTAGTAAGGAGCAAGCCATTTAGATAGAGGAACAACTAGAACCTTTGTAGCCAATGATGAGCTACAACCACTGTCATGCATTTGGTAAACACCTGGGGGGGAATGACTGTGATGAGACCAAAGAGCAGGGTTCTGACCTGAAAATGACTGGAGTGTCTGTCCATTTTGAAGTGGTAGAAAATGCCCTGAAGGTCTTTCTAGCATATCCAGTCGTCCTTATGTAGTGGGAAGACGGACTGTATTGTGACCATCTAGAACTTTGTGTGTTTGACAATCTGATTCTAGTGGCTGAAGTCCAAAACTGGCCATAGGTCCCTGTTCTTTTTTGGCACTAAAGAGAATCTAGAATAGGTCCGAACCCTTGTTTGTCTGTAGGGATCTCGTGGATGACTAAAAAAAACAGTTATTTCTTACTTCTAATGCTGTGGCTTTTCTCTGAGAGGGTGATACTTCGGGGCGTTTCTTTTTTAGAGGAGGTAGATATAGAAAGGGTATGAAATAGCCACTGGTAATTGTTGTCCACATTCAGAAGCCTGAATGTCCATCTTCAAACATATCTAGGTGCAGAGACAAGCACCCCCCCCCCGGCTGCCTCCAGAGTGCAACAGTCAGGCAACCATTCAGGGGTGCTGAAAGGCCTCTCTGAGAAAGAACCCCTGAAACCTTGATTCTGTGTGTCGCCTCAGCTATGAGGGCAACATCTACAGTTGGAATAGACCCCTCTGCCTCGGGTGGGGGGGGGATCTGTCTCTGGAGGAATCCTGGGGAAAAACATCAGCTCTTCTAAACCACAGTTTCTTAACCCTTTCTGGTTTCTACAGAAGGTCTGCTGGGGTGTAGAGAACCATTTGCCTATGGCAGAAAGTCTTCCCATCCTGTTCACTCCTGGAAAGTGTGTCCTTTACCTCAGGGTCAAACAAAATGGACCCATCAAAAGTGGCATTGATAAAGAGCATCTTAAAAGACTCCATAAAGTAACACAAATACATCTGGCATGCCTCCATACTTTAATGCATGTTCCTGCGGTACATGAAGGCATTTGACAGGAATTGAAGGGTGGCCAGCTGAAAATCTACAGTTTTCCTGTCTTCTACAGACATGGACCCAGAAAGAGACTTGGAAAGTTCGTTGGCCAAGTCTCTTTGGGACCTAGTCATATGTGCCAGATATGTGGCAGAAAGTTCAGTGACCTTACAGCACAAGAGTATAGGTAGCAGAAGCATAAACACGCTTCCCAAATCTGTCCAAAGCCCTGGATTCTCTGTTACAGGGGATGGACACTGGAGCTTTCTTCTGCAAGCTCCTTCTTAGTAGCTGACACTACTACCATAGCAACCACTGCTGGGCCTTTGGTCCAATGAGAATGTTTTTTCAGGGCTATAATGCATTTGTATGGTTTCCTGGGGATTGATTCACTAATCTCCAGTTCCTACCATGGCCAGCGAGAGATTAAACCCACCATCTCATTTGTTGGAGAAATCACCCATGCAGTAACTGAGGTATAACAAAGCCTCAAGAAATATGGATTCCTCCTGAGAAGGAGAATCAGAAGACCAACCACCTTTCTGTCTCTGTAGCTTGGGGATCTCCGCGAATTGGATGCCCTCAAGAAGTGATAATGGGGGATCCCTCATCTTCATCGAAATAAAGAAGTTATGTACTCACCATAACATTCCATCTGAGTAGGTAACTTCATTTGCTTGCAACCTGTGCGTATCTGATCCGATTCGGATCTGAGCCGGCAGCCTTCCTAGCCAAAGATCCGAGCTCCAAGCTCCATCCCCCTACCCATAATGCCCTGCCACCTCCCTCTGACCCTCAGATCGAGTTTGCCATAGTATCATAGAACATTACTATAACGCAAGGAAACTACTGGAACGTTCCACCTGATGTCATCTGGAAAGTGACATATCCTGATCCTTCAAGAATGAACTAAACGTCCGGGGGATGGAGGGAGGGTTGGTTGCAGACAAATGAAGTTACCTACTCAGATGGAACGTTATGGTGAGTACATAACTTCTTTATCTTAAGTAGTTAACTTCATTTGATCAGCAACCTGTGGGACAGAGTCCCCAGCTACCACAACTTGGGAGGTCCTCATAGAAGGATATTCCGGAGCACTGCAGAGCCAAAAGATGCACGTCCTCTGGATATTAAATCCAATTTATAATGTGTAATAAAAGTATGAGATGAAGCCCAAGTAGCTGCTGCACAATTGTCGTCCAAAGACACCCTTGACCAGAAGGCAACAGAAGTAGCCACAGAATGGGTAGAATGAGCTCGAACCCTCAGGGGCTCAGGTCAATCAGAGCTTCTGTATGCGAGAAGGATGCATTGGGAAATCCATCTAGCGAAGGTTACCTTAGCCACTGGCTTACCCAGATGGGACTTAGCAAATGAAACAAAAAGTTGATCTGATTTTCGAAATTCAGCTGTTCTGTTCAAGTAAAAACGCAACTGTCTATGTACATCTAGACAATGAAGTCTATACTCTCCTTTGTTCTGATAATTAGGAAAGAAGACAGGTAGATTGATGGATTGGTTGATGTTGACTTCTGAAGCCACTTTAGGCAGAAAGGAGGGATTAGTCCTGAGGGAAACCATGTCTTTATGAAAGATGATGTATGGAAACTTACTGCGTTGAGCGTGAAGCTCCGATATCCTCCTAGCTGAGGTAATGGCAATCAGGAAGGCAGTTTTCCAAGATACATACTTTAAGTCGAATGAAGCTGCAGGCTCAAAGGGGGAACCAGTCAGAGCCTGGAGAACCAGGGTTAAATTCCATGGAGGAACTGCATCTTTAACAGGGGGTCTTAACAGGAAAGTTCCTTTCAGGAATGTTTTGCAAATCTTGAAGGAAGCTAGGGGCCCAAAACTGTTTCCAACATGGAAGTGGGAAATAGCTGCCAACTGAATTTTAACAGTAGAAGACTAGCCCCTTGATGAAAAATATGGGATAGAAAGTCAAGGACTGCTGGGATAGAAGCCGTAAAGGGATCCAAATTCCTATGCTCCGCCCAGACAGAGAAACGCTTATATTTACTCTTGTAGATTCTCCTGGTAGAAGGCTTATGAGCGGCCAACAGAATGGCCTTAACTGAGGATGAGATACCGGGAGACCTGGCCGTTAATGGAACTGGATCAACCAAGCCGAGAGCTTGAGGTTGTCTAGGTCAGGGGTCTTCAAACCCAAGGGATGAGAAATCAGATCCGGAATGGGATCCAAGATCCAGGGAGGATGTACTAGATGAGACCATAGGCATGGGAACCAGGTTTGGTAAGGCCAGAATGGGGCTATGAGGATAACTCTGCTCCCCAACCGACGAGCTTTCTGCAATAATTTTGTCATCAACGGAAGAGGAGGATAAGCATCAAGAAGACTGGATGACCAAGCATGAACCAGAGTGTCTCTGGGGACTTCCCCTGGTGGGGGAATTAGAGCGAAGAACTCGCTGCACTTTGTGTTCGAAGACAACGCAAACAGATTGCAGCAAGGTTGACCCCATCTGAAGAAGATCTGTTCCGCTACTACTGGGTTCAGAGCCCACTCGTAAGATGAAAGGATAGTTTGACTCAACCTGTCCGCTAAAATGTTTGACCGACCCGGTATGTGCTTTGCTATGAGAAAGCAGTTGGTGGACATCGCCCATTCCAACACTCTCAAAGTGGGTAAGATCTGGTTCCCCCCTGTTTGTTGATGTACAAGACTACTGACATGTTGTCTGTTTGAATTGCAATAGTCCCTGGAGGAAGAAGGGAATGGAGAGCCTGCAACACTAGAAGCACCGCCCTCATCTCCAGCACATTGATATGCAAAGAGGTCTCTGTGCGAGTCCACATGCCTTGGACGGATCTGCCCATGCAATGCCCCCCCCACCCGAGGAGAGATGCGTCCGTGGTCACTGTGACTTGGGATGGGGACATGGAGAAGGGGCGCCCTTCCAGAGGTCCCTGGAATGGAGCCACCAAAGTAGAGATTCCCTGCAAACCCTGCTGAGGGGAATAGGTGTAGACAGGGGGTGACGTAGAATGGACCACTGGACCTGTAAGGTCCATTGAAGGATTCTCATCTTCAGACGTGCAATAGGTGACAGATTGATGGCCGCTGCCATGGACCCCAGGGCCCTCAGGACTAATTCCGCTGGAGGGGCTGATGATTGTAGAATGGCCAAAATGTGAAGTTTTAGATTGCGGAGTCTGTCCGCTGTCAGAAAGACTTTGGAATGTATTGTGTCTATCCTGGCCCCTATGAAATCCAAGATCTGAGTAGGCTGAAGAAAGGATTTCTTGCGGTTGATCGTGATCCCTAGATGGTGGGCTAGATGTAAGAAGTAGTCCCTGCCTGAACATAGTAGATGCTTGGTGGGGGCGGTTAGGAGCCAGTCATCCAGGAAAGGAAAGACCTGTATTCCTGAAGCCTCAGGTGGGCCCCTACAACTGCCATGACCTTGGTGAACACCCTGGGGGCTGTGGTGAGACCGTAGGGTAGGACCCTGAATTGATAATGGCTGGCTCCCAGACAGAAGCGGAGAAACCTCCTGGATCGCCTGTCCATTAGAATGTGGTAGTACGCATCCTTGAGGTCTATCGAGCACATCCAGTCGTTCTCCTGTAAAAGTGGGAGAATGGATTGAATAGTGACCATCCGGAACTTTTCCTTGGTGACTGACAGGTTCAGTGTGGACAGGTCGAAAATTGGCCGCAAGTCCCCCGTCTTTTTTGGCACCAAAAAGAACCTGGAGTAAAAGCCTGATCCAGATTGCCCGAGGGGGACGTGCTGGGTGGCTCTTTTTCTTAACAGCTCTCTTATTTCGAAGGCTGCTACCTCCCTCTGATGGGGTGGAATATCGGGGAGGAGATGTTAGGAATGGAATTGAATAGCCTGTGGATATGATTCGGAGCACCCAGCGATCTGTCATGATGGACTCCCAATGTGCTAGGTGCTCCGAGAAGTGCCCCTCAGACTGCCTCCAGACAGGAGCAGTCGGACAACCCCTCAGGATTGCTGCGCGGGTCGATCGGAAAAAGGTTCCCTTGACCCGAAATTCTTTGCCCCCCACCTCTACGCCGGCATCCACCTTGTCCTCCTCTGCCTCTGAAGGACGAAGGATCTGGAGCAAAATGGGATTGTTGAGCTTTCCGGAACCACATCTTCTTTTGTCCTTTTTGGTTCCTGGAGAAGGACCTCTGAGGAGGCGAGAAGCGGATTCCGATGGCAGACAACGTCTTCCCGTCTTTCGCGCTCTGGAGAAATGTATCGCAGACGGCTTTGCCAAAAAGCGTAGAACCGTCAAAAGGGGCGTTCACGAAGGACGCCTTGAAGGGTTCCGCAAAGTCGCAGAGACTGAGCCAGGCCTGTTGACGTAAGACTACGCCTGTTCTGCTGGCTCTAGCCGTTTCCTCTGTGGCATGGGACAGGAGCCGCATAGATGTTAGTAATCGACTTAAGAGTGGCCATTCGAGCCGAGAAGGTCCATTTGTCCTCGGCCGAC
The DNA here is from genome assembly GCF_019279795.1 of Protopterus annectens. Taxonomy (NCBI): domain Eukaryota; kingdom Metazoa; phylum Chordata; order Ceratodontiformes; family Protopteridae; genus Protopterus; species Protopterus annectens. Next base: position 967,601,029 of record NC_056739.1, read on the forward strand.
ATGGACTCTGGGGGGTGATCCAGCGTACTCTTTGATTAGGTCCCGCTGGAGCCAAATTACATGTGCCATATAGTTCAGTGACCTTACAGAGAAGGTCACTGAAGCGAACATCTGCTTTTCAAGGCGGTCCATCATTCGAGACTCCTTGTCTGGAGGATGTACCGAGGAACTCTCCTGTGTTAATTCCTCTTTAGTGGCAGCCGCCACCACCATGGCATCCACTGGGGCACCCTTGCTCCAAACTGTCCTGTCTGTTGGGGGGCTAAGGATCCTGTCCGGTCTCTTTGGCATTGGCTCGACAGTGTCCGGCTCCTTCCATGCCCTGGCAGTTATGAGGTCCACCAGGGTCGGCGGGAGGGGACACCCAAGACGTAGATGGGCTTATGTCAAACGCCTCCAGAAACACAGACTCATCCGAGGAAGGTTTTTGGGCAGACCACCCCCCTCTAATGCGTAACATTTCCATAATGTCTCCAAAGGAGACGTCTTCGGTGTGTGACCTTGGCAAACCTTCCCCTTCCTCTAAGTCAGTGTCTTCTGTGAGGGACTCGGGTGAGTCCAAGTGCCTCCTCTTGCACTTTCGTTTGTGAGGGGGATGTCCGAAGAGGCCTCACCAACAATTTCCTGTTCCTCTACAGGAACTATCTGGGACGTAGGTGCAGGTTGTCCCTGGGGCCGAATGATGGAAGAAAGACCCATCTGAGAGGGAATAGCGGGTGGATCTGTAGCAAGAGCCTGAGGCCTCGAATCCCTCGAAAGGACCCTCTCCACAACGTTGAATGCCGAGGGTGAACTGCTCTCCCTAGGATCCGAAAGCAGTCCCCTCGGATCTGGCGTGCGGATCGGAGCCTGAGACGACCCAATCAGATCCGAAAGAGTAGTGTGCTCCGACCTCAACGGAGCAGAGGGCCCATTGACCCCTCCGGATCTGACGCTCAACTCATGGCCCCGAGAGCTCAGATTCGACAGACTCGAGGGTATAGTCAGCGCCGAAGTAGAAAACACTGCCGACGCCACCCCGGCTCCGAAGCTAGTCGGATCCGACTGCACCGAAACCCAATAGTGGGTTGGAGAAGGAGCAATGGGGGCAAAAAAGGGGGGGGAGGCAAGAGCACTCCCATCTGCAGCTGGGCCTGAAGAAATCGATGCATCATCTAGTCCATGTCTGCTTCGGACAGACTCCTGGTTGATCTGGATGAGGCTGCCGAGGCCAGCCAGAAAGGCCGCCTAGATGACCTCGAAGGTGACCGGGTCTCTTCCTCCAGCTCCGGGGAGAAACATGGAGAACAATGCCGGGAGGGGGAAGACCCAGGGACCTTAAGGGGAGATGCAAGCTGCTTAGACAGCGGGGCCGAAAGAGCTGACTCGGACCACCTCTTGTGGCTACGGTGCCTATCTTTCTCCCGCTCCTTGTCCTTCCTATCCTTCTTTCTGACGTCCCTTTCCTCCTGGACCAAAGAGGGAGGTTGAGTCCCGGCCAGGGGATCGGAGGCGGTAGGTGGAGCAGCCGCAGCCACGCCTGGCACCACAGGGGAGAAGGTAGACGAAGTGGAATCAGGGGGCAAAAGGCCCGCAAGGATTAACTTCGTCCTCCTATCCCTCAATGCCCTGGGGTTGAAGGCTGCACAAATAGTGCAGCCCGAAGAAAGGTGGTCAACACCCAGGCAAATAACGCACCGAGTGGGGCCATCCACTGGGGACAGCTTATGGCCACACTCGGAGCATTTAGAAAACATAGCTTTTGGGCCTTCAGAGCCTTCAGACATTTTTATAGAAGAGAAAGAACAGGCCCACATGCACACGCCTTCACACACAGACAGGGGGGAGGGGAATTAACTTTAACTACACTGAGAAACTTTAAACTACCCAAAACAAACTAAGAGAGAAAAGGGAACCTCACACACACAAAGTTTTAGTAATTTTCCGACAGAAAAAGAGAAAAAAAGCCTTTAACCCACAATACCCACTCTAGCAGCTCATTCTAAGATGCTTAAAGCCGCGGCAAATGAGATCTGGGGGTCAAAGAAAGGTGGCAGGGCATTGTGGGTAGGGGGAGGAGCTTGGAGCTCGGATCTTTGGCTAGGAAAGCTGCCAGTTCAGATCCGATACCCACAGGTTGCTGATCAAATGAAGTTAACTACTTCAGAGCCATGTCTTCTATCAAGGACTCCTGGGGGGAAGACAATGTGTTTCCTCTTACATGTATGCTTGCAAACAGCCTCTGTGGGGAGAGCTCCAGGGGGGGACATGGAAGCTTGGAGAGAACCCTGAATGAGGACTGTCTCAAGGTTAGTGTGATACAGCTGTCCCACTGGTGTAGATTGTGCAGGATCAGGATCCAGGCCTATCATTTGGGGAGTGGGTGGTGCCAAGAAGGGTAAAGATGTTCACTTTCCAGCCCTGAAGAGAGTTCTCTTCACTGCCTCAAAGGCAGATGCAGAGGGAGAGCCCAAGATCACTCTGGTAGGAGCCGAAGCTCCCACACAAGCATGGCCCGGGGTACCACCACTACTCGGAGACAGAAGCCATAGCTGAGCTTTCTAACATCAAGGAAGTGGAAAGGATGGCTCAGATAGCTTCAGAGTCAAAGCCTTACCTCTAGACTCAAATCTGAAGTTTTGGTTTTGAGATCCTTCTGACTCTAAAGAATCAGAGCTGGATACGTCAGAGATGATGCCAAGGTTGAGGAAGACCACAACCTTGGATCTGACACAAACGATCCAAAAAAGCTCAGCTTCAAAAATCTCAAACCTAGAGATCAGATCAGGGTAGGAGTAGGTATAGCTAAGGGAGAGGTTCCAAAGCTCACAGGTCTGAAGGGAGATGGAGATGGTAGAACTTCCAACAGAATTTGGGGGCTAAGAACTTCCTCATCATTCTATCCACATTAGCTTCTGTCAAGCTTCTGTTATACCTGATGGACTTCTAATACAGAGAAAAACATGCTAGCCAGGGAATACAGCCATAGCACAGTACTTTACTGAGATGATGGACCTTAACAATAACAATGTAGAATATGGTTTTGAGGATTTTGGTAGGTCTTTCCTGCAGGAAAGATGAGTGCAGCCTGGAAGTGACAGGATCCAGGGAAAACCTTGGCTCCAGAAGGGGATGTCTTGAAGCAAGTCAGAATCAGATCCAAATCGACTGATGGATCAGGCGGCTTGGAAAATTTCACTGCCAAATCCAAAGTCAAAACAAATGACTTAGAATGATCAGGGGATCACTTCCACATCTCTTTGCCCTTGCCTTTGGGCCTATCACCTATCCCCTTGTGTTTCTTCGAGGACTTCTTACTCAAGGTGGAAGCTTTAGGTGCAAATTTTGAAAAGTCAGAGGTTATAAGACCCTTAAGAACCAATTTATTTCGTCCCTCGATCATGGTTCCATGTCCGAAAGCCAAGGGCATCGAACAATATTCATCTAAGAGAGCGGCTCCCAAACAGTATACACACTTAGAGTAAGCCATCTTATGGCTACATGCTACCCACATTTTAAAACCTGTAGGCTTTTCTAATATAATCCTGAAAAAAAGGCCACAGAAAACATTACCAACAATGACTGTCAAGAAATACATCCAGAAAAAGAGAGAAAAACATGTAAGGCAGGAAAAAATTTTACCAGCAATTGTGTCAAAGAATTCTAGACAAAACTAGTATAACAGCAGACCTAGACAAGAGAGAAAGGTGGTTGTATATTTTTTTTTATGACAGAAAAACAAAGGAAAAGGGCAGGTACTAGTGAAGGAAGAAAAAGAGTGATTACTAAAGGAAAAGGGCTAAGTATTTGAAAATAATACCCCAAAGGTTTAAATATCACAAATCGTACTAGCCTAAACACACAAATCACATCCGAACTCTACGAGTTGCAAATGAGGTCTGAAGTAATGTTTGATGACAGAAGATTGTGGGTAGGGGGAGGAGTCTGAACTACGGATCCTAAGTCTGAGAAAAGCACCCAAAGTCTGATGCAAGACCCACTAGTTGAGGAATGGAGATAAAAGACAACATCATATCAAATTTTACTTGGCAAAACAGGAAAACAAAACAAAACAAAAGAAAACAGCAAGTGCTTTCATGTTTCTAATACTAAGAACCCCTTCAGACTATTCTTTCAAATACAATGCATCGCATCAAATAGAAAAATGCTAATATTTTATTTTGATGCAGCAAAGTATGAACCTATGTCACAGTATAAAAAGTCTGTATTTTATGCTTTAGGAAAGGTGAAACTGGACTTCAGTGGAGGGGATATGGACAGCAAGTTAGAATTTAAGAAACAATGAGTTACTACTAAATGATTTGTTAAATTTCAAATATAACTTGAAAATAAACCACTGAAACATTAACTGACATTTTAATACTGCTGTTTTATTAATCATGGACCTTTCAAAGTTTAATGTGGCAGGCAAGTTACTTTAATTGAGTTTTTTATCACTGAATTTTTAAACCAAGTTTATAGGCTATCACTAATCATGCGACTTTTCTTCTTCATTTAATACATTCCTTTTGAAACCAGACTGAAGATGTTCTTGGTACTGGAAAGAATAAAAGCACTGGTTTTGCTTTCAAGTTATCATTATTTAGTCTGTGGTATCATTGCAGCAGCAAAAATGGGCTGGTGGGAGAGTAGAAAAGGTTTTACGAACCACCAACTCCCAGTAAAATAGAATGGCTTGGGGCAAGTCTTTTCCTAAAATACAGGATTCTAAATTACCTCAAAAGTGTTCTAAATGTAGATGCATATTGAGCAAATGTGGCAGCGTAAAGAACTGCTCATATGCTTTGAGCAGGGTCCAACCCAAAGCATAAACCCTACACTCTGTGTACAGAGCACAGTAGTAGCCATGACTCAGCACATACTTTGTTACACAAAACTAACCAACCAAATGTTAATGCACATTATCCGTAGACCTAAATAAAATATTTTTTTAAAAGTCCTTTCAGGAATGAGTTCTACATAAACTAGTTCACAATAAAAGATATGAACAGGACTTAAGGATATGTTCTTGTACATCTCTTTCTATCTGGTTGATTAGTCTTTAAAAATTCAATACATCAGTACCATGTCAGCTTCTCTACAGCATGTTCAAAGTTTATAAACATCTGTAAGGGCAACAGCATGCAGGCAGGAAGGATAACATTACCTTCTGAGACTTAATCTGCTCCACCACAACCATCACTGATGGGAAAAGAAGCTGGAACTGTGGAAAGTAAAAGGAAAGAAAAAGTCACAACTCTAAACATAATGCAGCTAAAGCTCATCTAAACTGCACAGCATAACCATCAAAACTGAAGATGATGTCAATTTATCTTAATAGAGAAATGGTACCTATAACTTCACTCACATAAAAAATAAACACCCTTACAGAACTACTTTCACATATTTTTTTCTCAGAAAATGTTGCCAGTCATGGACATATCAAATAATTGTATATTTTTATCTTAATAACAAAAGCAAATACCACTGGCGAAAACAAGAAGACGGACAGCCCAATCTGTTTTAACGTTTTCGTTCTATTTAATACAACTGAACTTCTTCAGAAATGCACCCAAAACTAATTACATGACTTAAATACAAATGCAAAAAAGTCACATGTAATAAAGAGCCAATGAAATTGTGTTCTCAATTTCATCTAATAAATGATGCAGAGGCAATAATAATAAATCAATAATGAATCAATACTATCATATAACTAAAATGTACTTATAAAATACTTATAAAATACCAATAAATCAATGTTTAAAATCTTTGTGCTGTTAAAAAGCACTTAATGTTGATCATATCATTCAAACCTGGTGATTGATCAGCCTTTAACCTAATCTGCCAAATGGCTTCTCTACATTCCAAAAGTGTCTTGAAATCACCACTAATCGTTAACCCTTTCTAAAACTGAAAAAATAAACTTTTTAAACAAAGAGCAATGTAATGAATGCTTAGCCAGTGCATTTGACATATCTTTTTTTCTTTATGGCCAAGTTATGTTCATAAATACGTTTGTTTAAGGCACGTGTAGTCTTCCCAATGTAGAAATGTTCACATGAAACACACTGTGCCAAATAAACTACATTAGTTGTTTTGCAAGTGTAATACCCATTGGCTGTAATAATCCTGTTGTAATGTTTCAAATGAATACTAGATGTTCCACTGATAAATCTACACTGTTTACATGATGTGCATGGAAATGTGCCTAAAACTGAATCACAAACTCTATTAGAGCCTCTTGCACCTTTCTCCAAAATCATCGTGATGTTACTCACTTTTTTGTAAGTGAAAGTAGGACGATCTCCTATGATGTTAGCCAACTCAAAATTTCCCAACACTATTTTCCAATTGTTAAGAACTATGCCTTTAATAATGGTCATTTCATTAGTGATGGGTAAAGGAAAAGACAAATTATATTTGTTCACAGTTTTGGAATCTCTCTGTATACTACTTATATTATTGTAATTCAAAACTTTCAAAATAGGACTAGCTTTGTTCTTGTAACAACAATTCAGAATCATCTAATACAGTCACTTCAGTTGTGGCAGTTGTGGACTCTAACACCAAGGGTCCTTTTTTGACGGACAGTTCTGGAGTAAAAACAAAACTCGCAAATGGTCCAACAAAGTTCAGACAAGGAACAAGGAAGGGCAAGACCAGAGGAAGGAAGAAGTTTTAGAATATTGTATGAATGTTTTAAATCTTACTGACACTGTTCTTTCTCAAGATATGATTTCAGTTCTTAAGAAAGGATTTTCTTTTATTCCTAGTACCAGAGTTGATTTAGCACAACTGATAGTGGATTTCAAGTTGTACTGTAGGAAGTTGAATTTGAAATACATCTTTGATAACACTAAGTTGGTAGACACTACACACAAACATCTTAGGATGAAAAGTACATATAATCCTTTATTGAATTCTACATTGTCAGTATTCAACAAGCAGTGTGAACAAGATTTTAGGAAGATCAATAGTCAATTACACTATAAGTCCAACCTTTCTGAGGGAGAGACTGAGGCTCTCCAAGTTATGGCCAAGAACAAAGATTGGCGCATTATGAAGGCTGACAAAGGCGAGACCATAGTAGTAATGAATTCTGTAGAATACATTAAAATTATTAGGACACTTCTAGCTGATAATTTATGTTATAGGAAAGTTAATACTGATTTTGTTTCAAAAAGTTTTGCCAAGTTAGACGCTTGTCTTTTTGATTTATTTAGTGAAGGTTGTTTTGATTTTGCTGTTTATACTTTTTTGTACACAGAATATCCCAAGATTGTTTCCCTGTTTGGGATTCCAAAGGTGCACAAATTGAGTGAACATCTTCCGTTTAGGCCTATAGTTTCAGCTAGTTGTTCCAAAACAGAGACTATTTCTGTTTGGTTAGACGACTTGTTAAATCCAGTTGTGCAAAAGTCTAGATTTTATCTTCGTGACTCTTGGCACCTTTTAGAGCTTTTAAAGGATATCAGTGTTAACGATGACAATGTTCACTTTGCATCCCTAGATGTTGTTTCTTTGTACACCAGCATAGATCAACAAATAGGTATTGAGTTTATGAGAGAACATCTAAGTAAACAAGCTAATTTTGACAATACTTTGGTCTACACTTGTTGTACCTTGATGGAGCTGGTGTTAGATAATAACTTTTTTAATTTTGAAGGAGATTTGTACAAACAAACATCTGGGGTTGCCATGGGTTCTCGAGTTGCACCGAGTTTTGCTAACTTGGTCATGACATCTTGGGAAAATAATTTCTTGGTCACACATCCTACGGTTAATAACATTTTATTCTATAGAAGATACATAGATGATTTGATTTTTTTGTGGAAAGGTGACATTAGTTCTTTCACTAGTTTTTTTGAAGATTTGAACAATACTACCAGTTTCTTAGAATTCACATTGGGAGATTTTGGTAGTAGTATAGATTTTTTGGATTTGCACTTAACTATCAACTACAGAGATCATAATTTTCAAAGTCGCATTTTTAGGAAATCCATATTTATAAACCAGTACTTACATCATGACAGTTTACACCCCACACATATGAAACGGGGTGTAGTTAAGGGTCAGTTTATACGACTAAGTCGTTTAACCAGCGAAGAGGACATTTTCCTTCAGGACAGTATCAAGTTAAAATATTTTTATATATTTTTTCTTGATAGAGGATACACAGTTAGCGGGTTGGATCAAATTGTAAGTGAGGTTTTAAACTTAAGAACAAAGCTAGTCCTATTTTGAAAGTTTTGGATTACAATAATATAAGTAGTATACAGAGAGATTCCAAAACTGTGAACAAATATAACTTGTCTTTTCCTTTACCCATCACTAATGAAATGACCATTATTAAAGGCATAGTTCTTAACAATTGGAAAATAGTGTTGGGAAATTTTGAGTTGGCTAACATCATAGGAGATCGTCCTACTTTCACTTACAAAAAAGTGAGTAACATCAAGATGATTTTGGAGAAAGGTGCAAGAGGCTCTAATAGAGTTTGTGATTCAGTTTTAGGCACATTTCCATGTACATCATGTAAACAGTGTAGATTTATCAGTGGAACATCTAGTATTCATTTGAAACATTACAACAGGATTATTACAGCCAATGGGTATTGCACTTGCAAAACAACTAATATAGTTTATTTGGCACAGTGTGTTTCATGTGAACATTTCTACATTGGGAAGACTACACGTGCCTTAAACGTATTTATGAACATAACTTGGCCCTAAAGAAAAAAGATATGTCAAATGCACTGGCTAAGCATTCATTACATTGCTCTTTGTTTAAAAAGTTTATTTTTTCAGTTTTAGAAAGGGTTAACGATGCATTGTTTAGTGGTGATTTCAAGACACTTTTGGAATGTAGAGAAGCCATTTGGCAGATTAGGTTAAAGGCTGATCAATCACCAGGTTTGAATGATATGATCAACATTAAGTGCTTTTTAACAGCACAAAGATTTTAAACATTGATTTATTGGTATTTTATAAGTACATTTTAGTTATATGATAGTATCAATTCATTATTGATTTATTATTCATGTCTTTGCATCATTTATTAGATGAAATTGAGAACACAATTTAATTGGCTGTTTATTACATGTGACTTTTTTGCATTTGTATTTAAGTCATGTAATTAGTTTTGGGTGCATTTCTGAAGTTGTTCAGTTGTATTAAATAGAACGAAAACGTTAAAACACAGATTGGGCTGTCCGTCTTCTTGTTTTCGCCAGTGGTATTTGCTTTTGTTATTTGGTTTTGTTTTCATCTTTGCTGAGGTTTACCATATTTTTAACTTAAACATCAATCAGGATACACCATTTTGAGATATGACGGTAAACGTTTTAATAGTACACTCCTAACCAAATGGATACTACTGGAATTTGAAAATGTCAAAAAACTGTAACAGTCTCTGCCCCAAAAAAGTGACGACCTGAAATTCTTCCTACTACGGGTTAAAACTGAAACCAACTGATTGGCCAAATAATGGCACATTTTTGAAACTAGCTCATGAAAACTTTCCATCAATAAATATTGTCCATCTGAAGTGCAGAGAGAATAATGCTACAAGAAAAAATGAACCACTGAAAATGCCTGTGAGGATAACAAATGTTTGCTTATTTAACAACCCTGCCTAGTAATAGCTGCAAAAGTAAAATATATTACTGCTCATTCCCAACTCTATCATTTCAAAAACAGACCCACTAAAATTATTACATTCAAATAACATTACATATACTACAAAAATCTAAACCACTGCATTTTCATTTACTGAGTACATAGCCTGCTGGGACGGAAGCACAAGGATTAATGTTCTTGCCACAAAGCTCCAGGGACTGGTATTTGGCCTTGCTCTCAATGAATTTGTGTGAAGTAGGCATATTCAACATGGATTCTGTTGGATATTCCAGTTTTTCTCCCATGTCTTAAAGATATTTTAAATGTCTATTCCAATCTGACCACAAATAAAGCTTTTGCTTTTGTTCTTATGGCCCACAACCTGGCTGAAAATGGTCTATAAAAGATCAGTCCACTTATCAAATCTCAAATTATTGAACAAGCAAAAAAAATCATTGATTATGGAAGGCTTTCAAGTATAGCAGCAGTCCATTCCTGAGGCATGACTAGGAATTAATTATAGGTACACTAGCAATACGGAAAACAGTGTAAAAAGAAAGTCTTCACACTATAAAAAGATCCAATCTTATTTAAATCAATAATTCGAAACAGCTACAAATGGAAGTTACGTACTTAACATAACTCTGGATCCTTTTCATTCTGGTCTATCTGATATGACTAATGGGTATCGAGCTGCTTGTTTAATCTGATCTGGCCCTGTTAATGCAGGTCTATATCATAGGAGCAAATTGCACAAATTGCGAATGCTCACAATATCAAACGTACTGGACCTTGAACTTCCTATTGTGGGGGGCTGCGCTCCCCCCCACACCCCCCGCTAAATATATATTCCAATTCCGAGAGTGCACTACAGTGACTAAAGGGCAAATATCCCATTCTTCACAGTACCGCGATCTCTCAAAAAACACTTCGAGGTCCGGTACGTTCGATATTATGAGCATTCTAACAGCGATTCGCTCATATGATATAGACCCACTAATGCTCCATACCTCGATCTCCTTGAAGATGTTTCCATCCCATAATCCCCTAGTACAGCAATTATCTTCAGATCAAATCTGCTGACTAATGATACAAGATTGTGAATTATTTGAGGAATACAGAAGTATTGAGCAGAAGAGCTTCAGGCATCAGGCTAGTTTGTCAAATCCCCAGGAAGAAGTGATAACTTGGAAGGAAGCTGGTGGGAGGGATGTCATATCAGGACGAAAAGTGTACAGTGCTATGGTAAGTATACAACTTACAGTTCCTATTCACCTGCTCAATCTTAACCAAATGATGTTTCAGAATCCCAAGCTATCTAAAATCCTAGGTGGCACTATGACAGGATACTCCTATAGATTTTAGCTCCAAAAGAAGCTCTGGATCTGGAAATTATATCCAGTTTATAGTGTTTAGCAAACATGTGAATTGCAGACCGTGCTGCTGCAGCATGGATTTCATCCACAACAGAATTTGTAAAAAGGCTGTAGAAGCAGTATTGAACCTTGTAGAATGAGCTTTAGGTTTAAATGGTAATGATTTGTGCTTTAATGTATATGTAAATGATATACAATCAGACAGCTATCTAGACAAAGTTACATTAGAAACTTTCCCTAACACTTTACATGCGAATGAAATGAACAACTGTTCATCTTTTCTGAAGGTCTTTATTCTGTGGGAAAAAAATCTAAGCTGTCTATAAACATCTGGGCTACGGAAAATGTATACCCCTTTGCTAAAATTGTTAGGAAAGAAAACAGGCAAGCATACAAGCTGGTTCAAATTTTTCTCTGTGGCAGTCTTGGGGAAAAAAATGAAGATTTAGCTCATAGGGACAGCCTACCTTTATGGAGAATCAAGTTTGGAGGACTGGAAGTTAAAGTGTGAAATTTTTTGTCAGGATGTAATCGCCACTAAAACAGTTTTCCAACAAAGGAATTTTACCTGTGCTGAAGATGCTGGCTGAAAGGGGGCTTTTGTCAATACTTTCAAGTCAAAATTCAGGTCCCCAAGGTGGAAATGAGTCCTCTACTGTGGGGCACAGGAAAATGTCCCTTTCAAAAAGGCTCTGCATAACTCCTGAGGCACAACAGAAAGAGCATCAAGTCCATTATGGAAGTTAGAAATCCATGCCAAGTGTAGCTTAATTGTGGAGTAATATGAACCAGCATCAAATAAATCTGGTAAGAACTAAAGGATTACAGGAATGGAAGCTGAAAATGGATCAATGCCTTGATTCACTGGCTATATACAGAAATGTTTCCATTTGCTTTTCTCCACTCTGACTGGATTCTTTTCAACATGCATGCAGGATGCGGACTACACTCTCAGATAACTTTGGCCATCAAGGGAACTGGAGAAACCATGTGGTTAGATGCAGGTTCAGTAAATCCAGGTAAGGCAGACTGGATAAGTGTGAGAGAAGATCCAGACGAAGATCTAGAAGCCACGGTTCATAGGTTGGTACTAGGCTATTGGCCCTAGGGCCTATACAAGCCTAGCCATAACAATTCCCTGGATATTTCCTCCCACAATATTTACTTCTCTGGACCCTTGTCTAGCAGGGCGACTGACATGATCCCCATGGTGAATTTCCCATCTCCCATCCAATCATCCCCTTTTGAAGAGGGCCAAGGAGGTGCTCTGCTTGACATGTATGGGCAGTCTATTCCAGAGTATGGGAGTCTCTGGGTCAGGAACCTATCCCTCCAGCATGTTTTGTTCATTGTGATGACAAGGTTTAGATTCCTGGAGCGTGTGGCTCTGAGGGATTGGGATTTGAAGTGGAGCATGTCTAACAGCTCAAGGTTTGACATGGCCTTGTATGTTAAGCAGAGATCGCCTCTGAGTAGACGATATGCCACAGAGTATAGCTGGAGTTTTTTGACAGTCAGCATATGGCATCTGATTTAGGCCTGTGATTCTTTCACTGAGGTATTTCTGTGGCCTTTCCAGCTGTTGCAGAGGTCTTGTGAGGTACATACCAAACGGGGCATTATACTCTATAATGGGTCTAATGAGGGATGAGTATAATGGGACAATGACCTCCTTTTTTCTGGATGAAAAGCCCTTAGTGATGAGGTGTGCCACATAGAAGGATTCCTGACTGTTGTGGCGTGGTTTATCGAAAGTGAAACCACTATCCACCTGTGTCCCTAAGTCTCTCATCACACTTCAGATGTTTAGTGTACTGCCACCTATGTGGTAATTCATGGGTACATGTTTTTTTCCAAAGTAGATAACTATACATTCCTTGGCATTAAGCTTGAGCCCATGGCTCTGGCACCAGGCATCTGTTTCTGTAAGGCCCTTTTGTAGAATATCCACATCATCGGGGATTCAATAATGACTCCCAGTTTGCAGTCATCTGCAAACTTTGTAGTCCCTTAGTATTGGCCTGTACTTCAGAAAAGTAGATGTCAAACAAGTGTTTTCCCAGTTCTGTACCCTGAGGTAACTCCACTTGTCACTTGTCTGGAGCTGGATTTGGAGTCGGCTACCTTTACAGTCTGGGTTCTGTCAGTAAGCCATATAAAAGATCAATCTTATTTAAATCAATAATTCGAAACAGCTACAAATGGAAGTTACGTACTTAACATAACTCTGGATCCTTTTCATTCTGGTCTATCTGATATGACTAATGGGTATCGAGCTGCTTGTTTAATCTGATCTGGCCCTGTTAATGCAGGTCTATATCATAGGAGCAAATTGCACAAATTGCGAATGCTCACAATATCAAACGTACTGGACCTTGAACTTCCTATTGTGGGGGGCTGCGCTCCCCCCCACACCCCCCGCTAAATATATATTCCAATTCCGAGAGTGCACTACAGTGACTAAAGGGCAAATATCCCATTCTTCACAGTACTGCGATCTCTCAAAAAACACTTTGAGGTCCGGTACGTTCGATATTATGAGCATTCACAATTTGTGCGATTCGTTCATATGATATAGACCCACTAATGCTCCATACCTCGATCTCCTTGAAGATGTTTCCATCCCATAATCCCCTAGTACAGCAATTATCTTCAGATCAAATCTGCTGACTAATGATACAAGATTGTGAATTATTTGAGGAATACAGAAGTATTGAGCAGAAGAGCTTCAGGCATCAGGCTAGTTTGTCAAATCCTCAGGAAGAAGTGATAACTTGGTGGGAGGGATGTCATATCAGGACGAAAAGTGTACAGTGCTATGGTAAGTATACAACTTAAAGTTTCTATTCACCTGCTCAATCTTAACCAAGTGATGTTTCAGAATCCCAAGCTATCTAAAATCCTAGGTGGCACTATGACAGGATACTCCTATAGATTTTAGCTCCAAAAGAAGCTCTGGATCTGGAAATTATATCCAGTTTATAGTGTTTAGCAAACATGTGAAATGCAGACTGTGCTGCTGCAGCATGGATTTCATCCACAACAGAATTTATAAAAAGGCTGTAGAAGCAGTGTTGAACCTTGTAGAATGAGCTTTAGGTTTAAATGGTAATGATTTGTGCTGTAATGTATATGTATGATATACAATCAGACAGCTATCTAGACAAGGTTACATTAGAAACTTTTCAGCCTAACTTGTTACATGCGAATGAAATGAACAACTGTTCATCTTTTCTGAAGGTCTTTATTCTGTGGGAAAAGAATCGAAGCTGTCTATAAACATCTGGGCTACGGAAAATGTATACCCCTTTGCTAAAATTGTTAGGAAAGAAAACAGGCAAGCATACAAGCTGGTTCAGATTTTTCTCTGTGCCAGTCTTGGGGAAAAAATGAAGATTTAGCTCATAGGGACAGTCTACCTTTATGGAGAATCCAGTTTGGATGACTGGAAGTTAAAGTCTGAAATTTTTTGTCAGGATCTAATCGCCACTAAAACAGTTTTCCAACAAAGGAATTTTACCTGTGCTGAAGATGCTGGCTGAAAGGGGGCTTTTGTCAATACTTCCAAGTCAAAATTCAGGTCCCCAAGGTGGAAATGAGTCCTCTACTGTGGGGCACAGGAAAATGTCCCTTTCAAAAAGGCTCTGCATACCTCCTGAGGCACAACAGAAAGAGCATCAAGTCCATTATGGAAGTTAGAAATCCATGCCAAGTGTAGCTTAATTGTGGAGTAATATGAACCAGCATCAAATAAATCTGGTAAGAACTAAAGGATTACAGGAATGGAAGCTGAAAATGGATCAATGCCTTGATTCACTGGCTATATACAGAAATGTTTCCATTTGCTTTTCTCCACTCTGACTGGATTCTTTTCAACATGCATGCAGGATGCGGACTACACTCTCAGATAACTTTGGCCATCAAGGGAACTGGAGAAACCATGTGGTTAGATGCAGGTTCAGTAAATCCAGGTAAGGCAGATTGGATAAGTGTGAGAGATGATCCAGACGAAGATCTAGAAGCCATGGTTCATAGGTTGGTACTAGGCTATCGGCCCTAGGGCCTATACAAGCCTAGCCATAACAATTCCCTGGATATTTCTTCCCACAATATTTACTTCTCTGGACCCTTGTCTAGCAGGGCGACTGACATGATCCCCATGGTGAATTTCCCATCTCCCATCCAATCATCCCCTTTTGAAGAGGGCCAAGGAGGTGCTCTGCTTGACATGTATGGGCAGTCTATTCCAGAGTATGGGGAGTCTCTGGGTCAGGAACCTATCCCTCCAGCATGTTTTGTTCATTGTGATGACAAGGTTTAGATTCCTGGAGCGTGTGGCTCTGAGGGATTGGGATTTGAAGTGGAGCATGTCTAACAGCTCAAGGTTTGACATGGCCTTGTATGTTAAGCAGAGATCGCCTCTGAGTAGACGATATGCCACAGAGTATAGCTGGAGTTTTTTTTTGACAGTCAGCATATGGCATCTGATTTAGGCCTGTGATTCTTTCACTGAGGTATTTCTGTGGCCTTTCCAGCTGTTGCAGAGGTCTTGTGAGGTACATACCAAACGGGGCATTATACTCTATAATGGGTCTAATGAGGGATGAGTATAATGGGACAATGACCTCCTTTTTTCTGGATGAAAAGCCCTTAGTGATGAGGTGTGCCACATAGAAGGATTCCTGACTGTTGTGGCGATGTGGTTATCGAAAGTGAAACCACTATCCACCTGTGTCCCTAAGTCTCTCATCACACTTCAGATGTTTAGTGTACTGCCACCTATGTGGTAATTCATGGGTACATGTTTTTTTCCAAAGTAGATAACTATACATTCCTTGGCATTAAGCTTGAGCCCATGGCTCTGGCACCAGGCATCTGTTTCTGTAAGGCCCTTTTGTAGAATATCCACATCATCTGGGGATTCAATAATGGCTCCCAGTTTGCAGTCATCTGCAAACTTTGTTAGCCAGAGTCCCTTAGTATTGGCCTGTACTTCAGAAAAGTAGATGTCAAACAAGTGTTTTCCCAGTTCTGTACCCTGAGGTAACTCCACTTGTCACTTGTCTGGAGCTGGATTTGGAGTTGGCTACCTTTACAGTCTGGGTTCTGTCAGTAAGCCAGTTGGCAACCCATCGAGTGACATAGGGATTTATGCCCAGCTTAATAAGTTTATCTATGATTCCAGAGTGGGGGATGGTGTTGAAGGCCTTGGCGAGGTCCAGATAGGCCGTGTGGCTCACCTTACCCTCGTCCACAGCTCTGGAGACTGATTCGAAGTCAATCAGGTTCAGGAGACAAGATCGGCCCTTCACAAACCCAAACTGGGTGGGGTCCAGTGTTTGAAGGTTGCCAATGTCTTTGTTTATAAGTTCTATGATAATGCATTCTATGCCCTTGCAGATCAGGCTCGTCAGACTGATGGGATGGTAGTTCCCGGGATCCAAGGTGGAATGCCCCTTGTGGAGTGGGATAACTGTAGCTGTGCGCCACTCAGTGGGCATGAAGCCTGAGGTGAGGCTATGATTAAACATGACACTTAGGTGAGGTGCCAGTTCATTTTGTAGTTCATGCAGTACACAGCCTGCGATGTCATCTGGTCCCATGGATGCTGTATTCTTAGCTTAAAAGAGAGTGCAGTTTCTACCTGTGTGGACGTGATTACCGGAATTTGGCAATCTTCAGGTATTGAGATGGGGCGAGAGGGCGGTGAAGTTGGCACTAAATCGATCTGCCAGGATATTGGCAATATCCTTGGGATCAGTATACTTAATGCCATTCTGTTGAAACTCAGAGCAGATATGAGCATTGCCATTTAGATTCTTGACATAACTATAGAATGCCTTGTGGTTGTCTTTGGAATTTTTGGCAATTTTATTTTCGTAACTAGCTTTTGAGGATTTTATGAGGGATCTCAGCTTCTTACTGAGGCTGGTGAGGGAGTTTTTTGCATCCTGGGATTTTCCTCTTTTCTGCAACAGTTTCTTCCTTCTGTTGTATAGTTTGTTTAAAGTAGGGGACCACCAGATTGGCTTCCTTTTTTTGGAGGAGAGCATCTTGGTTCTACTTGGGATGGCACGATTCATGCACGAGTGGATGTGCTCGTACAGTGCCTTATTGTAGGATTCTGCAGTCGAACTTTCAGATCCCGTCTGCATGGGTGTTTCATGAGGTGAGGTCTGAAAAAGAGCAAACAAATTTGGAGTGATCAACATAGAAGATCATGGTCGCTTTCCATGTTGCTGCTCTCTAAGAACCTAGTCATTAGTGGAAGAGGGGGAAAGGCACAGAGAAATCGAGTGGGTCACTCTGCAACTAGAGTGTCTCTTGGGGACTGTCCATCCAAAGGGATCAGGTCAAAGTAGCTGCAGCACTTGGTGTTGGCCAGAGATGCAAAGAAATCGCAGTAAGGCTGGCCCTGTAACCAAATATTTGTCAGACTTCTCTTGAATTGACAGACCACACTCATGAGGTGTCAGGATGGACCTGTTGATGGGCCTATCCAAGGCAGAACGCTAAACTGTAAAACGCCAATATAAATATGAGTGAAGCAAATTAGTAAGGTAATAAAAAAATAAAATGAAATGTAAAATTAAAAAATAAAAAACTTTCTGAGATGAAAAAGAGAAGCTAGCCTGCCTAAGCGACGTGAAGATGGAAGGAACTTAAAGTAACTAAATTTAGTCAGTCAAATGCAATATTTTTTATATTATAACAACATACAAGTCAAAAGAGTTCTAATTAGAAAATCCCATAGGAGAATAAGACTATAGAAGTATAATAAATGTATCACTTAGCTATAGAATCTGAAGGTCTGTCTGAAAGGTGAGAGTAGCAAATTAATTAGTGTTCAAGAGGATTATGGGAGGGTACTAGCAGGACTGGATCAGATTAGAAAAGCTGCTCATACCCATCAATCAGATTGGATGGACCCCATAGGATCTGGTTGCAACAACTTTACAAAATATTTATGGTATCCTTGCTCTGGTTATGTCTGGTTATATACATTATGATTACATAGATGTTATCTTAGTGATTTAGTATTAATATGTCGAGCGTGCCTTGTGTGAAAATGACAAGTGCGGTAATCAGAATGCAGAGATACCTTTAGAAGAAGACTAAAATGTCAGTTCTGGAAGACTGACTCTAGTATGGCATTCGTTACTATGCAGTTGACCTTTACGCCGTCGGCATAATATGTAGTATGGAAGGTGGTGCATATGTGGGCGATGTCTCTTATTGAGATCACGGGACAGTGCGGATCGAGAGATTTACCCTTTTCCACACTATAGTGCAATCTCGGAGTTGGAATATATAAGTGGCAGGGGGTGTGGGGGGTGCAGGGGGGCTTGTCCCCCTGCAAAAACATGACTATCAGCGCTGTGCAGTACAGATCTGGTCCGTACATACTGCTGCAAAGGGGATATCGGACTTCAGAAGTCGAATTCGACCACCTGAATTAGAGTCCGATATTCCAATCTACTTAGTAATCCAAACATCGAACATGTAAACCGCACTTTTGAATGGTTTACGTTCTGATGTGTGATGTTTTAATAGCAAACCTACTTCTGTCATTCTCATCATATATGCTACTGCATGTACTCCCTAAATATAACATACACAAAACAAAAGACAGCAAATGTGGATTTCGCTTAAGGAAAAGATACGTGATAGACTAACATTAACACAAGCCAAAAAAGAATAATAAATAATGCAACTGGTGAGAATAATGAAGACAAGGCTATATATGGTGTAACAAAATAATCTGGAATGTAACAACTCTTTGAGAACTCTTTCTGAGCCCTGATATCATCAAGAAATTGAAAGTGTCTTTCAGTGAACATGGAGTTTGCCCTTTTCTCCACTATTATACAACAGTGGAGTCAGCATATATTAGTGGAGGGATCTTCTCCACATCATGGGGTAAAAAAAGCTTTCTTTCAAGTTCCCTGAAAGACGCATTTAATACATTTGTTTTGTAGCACTGTGAGATAACTAAACTGTCATTCTCATTACTAACCCAGATTATCTTATTAACTGTGACATTACCAAGTAAACTATTAAACTTATCACTACGGCCAGGGAATCTTACTTCCTTATCATATACTAGCATAAAGGAAACACACTGCTGGCAGCTATATTAATGGCCGTCTTAGTCATAATTTAAACATTCAAGCATGAAAAATATTTCCCCACTTAAAACCAACAAACAGCTCATTATTCTTCCTGTTATACCACAAAAAGAGAAGTACAGCAGAAAATATCAATGCCAGCGGCACAAATACGTACCTGATCCAGAGAATAATTTATGTGGGAAATGGAAAGATGAGGGTCTGCCAAAAACTGGAAAGAAAAGATAAAACAATACTCCATGAAACCCAAATATGCATGTTTCAGGAATTGAAAAAGAAACATGAACTGTACATTCATGCGAAGCAGCAAATAAATGATTTCCAAGAGTTTGGATCATAAGCAGCAATTGCCAGCAGTCTTTCATTAGTATTTCCTCCAGTTTAATGTCAGTTGCCATTGTTATAGCAACATTTATTATGTACTCAAGCATTCTGTGAGTTAAACTGGTGAGCCTCTTTGGGTCCAAGGGCATTTCTTAACCATATAACCAGACAAAAGCCTCCAAAACATGTATCAAGTGGTAATGCATGCAAACATGGAATTCAGTAACAATCGTATGATTACAGCATGTTAGCGCAATGAGCAGCAGTTCTCACTGAATGTGAATGCTGCTCATCACACCCACATGTTTCCAAGAACCTTTTCATGGCTAGTAGCAGTGTTGGCAGCCATGAAACAGTGCTGGGAGCAAAAGAACACAATATAAATAAAACTCCTCACCTGTAGGCAAATGTATTTTGCAAGCACGTGAGGACAGCTTATATGAAGTAAGGGCAATTCTAATCACGCAGATGCAGGAAAGAGGAAACTGGGACAATTTACACAGAATATAATGTTAATTGTGCATGGATAACTATGAGGGGAGGGTAGATGGAAAAATATATTCAGTTAATGCATTCAAATGTGATGTTAAAGAATCATTTTCATTTTCAACAGAAAGACGTCCATATTGACCAAAATAATAAATAATCCTGTTTCCAATTCTATAACCATTTACACAACTTAAAAATGGACATGTGAGAGAGACACAATGCAACATTGCAAGAAAGGGGAGTAAATGTTATTATTAATACTGATGCAAGAACAGTGGATACATTAGCATACACTGCAATTAATTATTAAATAGAATATATATACAGGGAATGCATGCGTGATAACTCACTGTAGTGCTGTATCTTCCATTTCATCCTGTACAAACAAGGCATGAGCCATACAGCAGCTGCGTCATACACAGCAGAAAGGGACAAGTTTTAGCATTTGTTATTGTACAACCATAGATGTGGGGGGTATACTTCCTTGAGACATGTCCCAGACAACCATGTGTTTTATATACATGTGCATCATAAACAGTAGCATTATAGCAATCAAATACACAAGTAACAAAGTACAGTTGTGTACACTTACCATAAATGTAGACATTCAAGTGTATTCACTGTTGCAGTCATTACATTTTGGGTAATCTGTTGGCAGGTTGCCCTCAGTCGGCCTGAATTGCAAAGTCTTGGGTCCTGCGTCAATTGCCGTCTCTTCTTCCATGACATCAGGGGTATAAAACAAGCAGCCAACGCCATTTTCTTTAGTTTTTCTTGCCCCAGATGTCAGGTGCCCCCAAAAAGGTAGCAAAGATATATATATATATATATATATATATATATATATATATATATATATATATATACATGCATCAATACAAACTTTACCTTCATCTACAAGCAAATACACCACATAGGTTGTAGAAGATAGAGAAGGAAAGATAAACTCCAGAATGAAAGGGGGATGGCGGGCGGGTAACCTAGACTGCAACAGTGAATACACTCAAACATCTACATTTATGGTAAGTGTACAGAACTGTACTATGTTCTTCGTGTTTCACTGTTGCAGTCATTACATTTGGGTAGAATCCCAGAGCTATGGATGGGAGGCTGGAGCTAAACAGCATTAGATGCGGCTATAAGACCCTGCAGAACTGCAGTGGCAAAGCCTGCCCTGGACTTAGAGTAGAGAGACAAATGATAATGCTTTGTAAAGGTGTGAACAGAACTCCAAGTAGCAGCCTCTAGAATGTCTTTGGTTGGTACCCCTCTGAGAAAGGCTGCTGAAGTAGCTGCAGCTCTAGTGGAAAGAGACCTAATTGCCCTTGGGCAGAGGTTTGCCATGGTGCAAGTAGCAGAAACGAATGCAGTGGCTTATCCACTTTGAAATAGTCTGCTTTGAAATAGCCTTTCCTTCTGATCCGGCAGCATATGTCACTAGTAATTGCTCAGTTTTTCTTAGCTTTACTGAGAGGTGTTGTTTGTATAACTAAATGATCAGCCATGCTGCCAGGTTCAGTGTCTGGAGTTGATTGTGCAGGATCTGATTGTTTTGCTGGGACAGTAGTCATTGAGCAGGACTAAAGTAGAATCTTAGCTGTCTGTGTACATCCAAGGAATGCAGAATTCTCTCCTCCTTGTTCTGCGGATTTGGATAAAAAGTTGGCAGATGAATAGTTTGGTTAAGAGCCACACTGGAAACCACCTTAGGCATAAATGAAGGATTGGTCCTCAGAGACACCCTGTCTGGGTAAAATATGATAAAAGGCTCCACAGCCATGACGGCCTGTAGCTCTGAGACTCTTCTTCCTGAAGTAATTGCTAGTAGTAGAGCTGTTTTCCATAAGAACTTTACATCAGCAGTAGTAAGCTGGTTCAAATGGAGGCAGGGTGAGCTTTTCCAACACATAATTGTGGTCCCAAGCAGGTATTGGTGATCTTCTAGGAGGCCTTAAATTTTTGGCTCCTCTAAGATACTGCTTTAGTAAAGGATGAGAAAAGATTGGTGGCTCTGTATTGTAATGAGCTGAAATGGCAGAGGAATGGATTTTAATTGCTGAGAAAGATACGCCTTTGTCAAGCATCTCAGTCAAGTATTGTAATATCGGAGGAAAATATGGTTCTGCTGTATCAGTTCCTTGTGCTCGACTCCAAGCACAAAATCTCTTCCATTTATCAGCATAAGATTTTCTAGTACTAGGCCTTCTGGCTTCCAAAATGACATCCATCACAGCTTTACTGAGAGATGTTGTTTGTATAACTACATGATCAGCCATGCTGCCAGGTTCAGTGTCTGGAGTTGATTGTGCAAGATCTGATTGTTTTGCTGGGACAGTAGTTGAGGTCTTTGAGGTAAGGTCCAAGCTAGGTATTGAGACAAGTTCCTTAGGAGTGGGTACCAGTATTGGCAGGGCCAGTCCGGGGCAATTAGTATCATCTTTGGTTTCTCTTGTCTGATTTTTAGTAGGACCCTGGGAAGAAGAGGCAGAGGAGGAAAGGTGTAAACTGATAGGTTTTTCCAAGTGAAGGATAGGGCGTCCACTTTCCATGCTTGTCTGTGATAAGTCCTTGTGCAGAATCTTTTCAATTGATAATTTTGAGGAGAGGCAAATAGATCTATGTCCGGTCTCCCCATTTTCTTTATCATCATGCTGAAGACTTGTGGATCTACTTTCTACTCGTGAGGGTCCATAAGGTTTCTGCTTAAATCGTCTGCCAGAGTATTTTGTTTTCCTGGCAGGAATTGAGCTTGAAGATTTATTTGTTAGTCAAAGCTGTGTCCCACAGTGCCATGGCTAATCTGCAAATGGGGGAATGAGTGTCTGCCCCCCTGCTTGTTTATATACCACATAACCATGGTGTTGTCAGTCTTTATCAGTAGTTGTCCTGGATAAAGTAAGTCCTTGAAGGCTGTCAGGGCATTTTGAACAGCTAGCATCTCTTTTTGGTTGATATGGAGATGCATTTGTTTTGGGGTCCATATGCCCTGAATGCATATTCCCGCCATGTGGGCCCCCATGCATAATCTGATGTGTCTGTTGTTAAGGTTTGGTTGGCAGGGGGTAGAGTGACGGCCCGTCCCATGTTTTGGTGACATGCCTTTGCCCACCATAGAAACTCCTGTTGTAGGCAGGGAATGAGAGGAATCATTGTTTCCAGACTGTGAATGTTGACTCCATAAACTTTTCAGGTACCATTGGAGTTTCCTCATATGCAGTCTTGCATATGGAATTAGTAGGATGCAGGATGCCATGAAACCCAAATCCTGCAGAGTTTGTCTTGCGGATAACTGGGTTTTTGCTGCTATCAGTTTGAAGTAAGTAGTCAGTTGCCTTTGTTTGTCTGGCATGAGATAAGCCATCTGGGCAGCTGTATTCAAGCTTGCACCCAGGAATGTTATATTTTGAGAGGGTACCCAGTTGTGATTTCTTTTCGTTTATTGTGTACCCTAGGCATGTTAGAAGCCTTTTCACAAACGCCAGGTGTTGAAGAAGAATGTCCTTGTTCTCTGCTTGAATGAAACAGTCGTCCAAGTAAGGATATATTTGTATACTTCTTTGTCTGCAAAAAGCAATTACTGGTGCCAGGCACTTTGTAAAGACCCTGGGCACAGTAGATAAGCCAAAGGGCAGTGCAGAGAACTGGTAATGCATTAAGCCAGCCTTGAATCTGAGGCATCTTCTGCACGATTCCCTTATTGGGACATGCAGGTATGCCTCTTTTAGGTCTAATGTCACCAGCCAAGCATTCTTGCCCAGCATGGGCAGAAGCTGCTGCAAAGTCAGCATTTTGAATTTTGGAATGTCCAGGTATGTGTTCAAAACTGATAAATCCAGTATTGGCCGCCAGGCCTTGTCCTTTCTGGGTACCAAGAACAGTCTTGAGTAAAAACCTTGTCCTTTTTCCTGTTCTGGTACTGGCTGAATGGCCCCCATATCCATGAGGGACTTAACCTGTTTCTGTGCCCATTGATTTTTTGGCAGATCCTGCCAACCGTTTGCCATTGGCAGAGTATGGCAATTGAATCTGTATCCCTGTGATACTATGTTTAGTACCCACTTGTCCTGGGTTATTAACTGCCAATTTTGAGCAAAAAGTGCTAATTTTCCCCCTAAAGGTGCTGCCAAAAGGTAAGTGCTTGGTGAAGGCAGAGGGAAGTCATTGGGACTGTTTTCTGTAGGTTTGCGCTTTATATCTCCTCCAGATTTGGAGGTAGAAGCACTCTACTGCTTTGACCTGTAAGAATCTTGTGCCTGGTATCTGGAACCCTTAGGGCGTCTGGATTTGCCCCTTTGAGCTCTGTCTGACACAGGAAAGGACCAGTTTTTTTTGTAGGCCAGTGTCTACTGAATCTTAGTGGCTGCACTTGTAAGAAGTCTTTTACAGTTTGCACAGACTTAGATTTGTCTTCCATTTTCTTTAAAACCTCTTCTGCCTTAATACCAGAGTATCATGCTGTAAAGGTGCATCCAGTAATTTAGCTTTAACATGATCAGGCAAAGTTTGCTCTTTTAGCCAGGCATGCCTCCTAATCACAGATCCAGTAACTGTGTCCCTGCAGGAGGCGTCTAAAGAATCAAAACCACATTGCAAAGTATGCTTTCCAACTTGTTCAGCTGCATGCAATAATTCCTGTAATTCTTTATTTTCTGCACATTCAGTAATCAACATCATTTTCTGTTTCAACAATTCCATAACATGTTGTTAATACTTGAGCATATGAAACAGGCAGCTTAAGGCCCTAATTGCCAAGGATGCAGATGTATAAACCTTTTTTTCTCATCTATCCAGTGCCCTTGAATCTCTGTCAGAGGGGGTAGGATTTTTTGCTGTTGAGGCCTTAACTCCCTTCAGACCCTGTGAAATAGTTTCAGGATCAGCAGCAGGGTCTCTAAATAAGAATTTGTGAGAGTCAGGGACACTGTAATATCGGTCAGGCTTGCTGGGAGCAGGAGGTAAGGAGTCAGGGGTCAAGCTTGACTCCGAAAACACATCATCCACAATGTCTAAAACAGGGAGTATGGCTAAAGGCCTGTGCTGAGGGAGAAGAAGGAAATCTTCCAGTGAAAATGCTCCCTCAAAGTATGCAAGGTTTCTCCAAATGAATAATCCTCAGGAGGTGATGCAGATGGGATAGACTCCTCTGCATCGGAATCCTCATAGGGAGGTATAGATAATTCCTGATCAGAAGAAACAGAAACCTGATCTGAAGATTCAAAATCAGTGTCTTACCTAGGCCTCTTATCAGGAGGGGGATGGGAACCCCTGATCAAGGTAATAAGGTCTTCAGCCATTTTGATCATCTGTTTTTTAGACATAGCAGCCTGTGCACGTGGCTCATGCATAGTTTTTTTTTTTTGCTTTAGAAGTTGCTTTTGTCTTTGGTTTTGCAGCTGTCATCGGTTTGATATAAAAATGTTGAGGCCTGAATACACCCTCAGAAGCCGGTGCCTGCTCGGTGGCTCTGGACCCATCCGAGGGAGAGACATCTGTGGGTCCAATACTTTGCGTGTCTCGCGGTGTGCCGGACTCCACATGGGTCTCGGTAGGGGCCTGCGATTTGAAAGTAGCGGGTATCAGGGGCCGCGAAAGTGCCTCACTGAGTACCGGCGAACTGGCGACTGGCTTAGGAGAAGCTTCATCATCGGTTTTGGACCTCGACTGTCTGTCTCTGTCCTTTTCTTTGCGTTTTTTATGTACTCCGGTAGTCGGATTGCTATCAGACGACATTTCTGTGTAGTTAAATCTGTTTCCAAAATACTTTGAGGCAAAAATATACCGACACTTAATAGTGCGTTTGCTAAATCTAGCACAAAACAGACAGCCAGGCACGTTGTGATCAGGGCCTAGGCAAGGAATACAGTATAAATTGAAATCCTTATGAGGTACTTGCTTCCCACAAGTAATACAATTATTAACTTTTTCTGACATCGGTATGGAGCAAGAAAAAAAGTTTCCCCAACAGGGTACTTAGCTTTAGTGAAGACTTCGGTTCTGAAACTCAAACTCGAATATTTCAGGAGTCGACCGACCGGCACTTGCGAAATGCTTCTGCTTCGGGCACCGCGTGGCAAGAAAAACTAAAAAAAATGGTGTCGGCTGCTTGTTATATACCCCTGAGGATAATGTGTACAATATGATTTTGTCAGAATCATAACAAGAGGTAATTATGTTAACATTCACATAACTATGGCCACTGTAATATCAATGTTTTTTCGACTAAGGAAGCTGTTTCTGTTTTGTTGTACAACACTGTACCAGATTTGAAACACGCTGAATCTGTAGATATACTATACAAGTCATTATTGAAAGCATGTGCCAAGGAGCACTTACACCATGACATTCACAGAAAAACTGTTTCACTACCAGGATATTACAAAATGAATTGATATTTCTTTCTCCAAAGTAAAAATTGAGAATAACACCTTCATGTAGTATTGTTTGCACAATGTTGCAATGTAAATACATTCATATAATGTTGCTCTTGGCTGGAACTAAACAGCAAGCTATGCAAGTCCACTGATTACAAAAGTGCATGAATCACATGCACCACGGTGGAAATCTAAACAAAGTTGTGAGACTTTACCTATGTGAAGTCATAACATCATATGATTGTGCTGCAATCTGTATGACATAAAAGGGCTGGGGAGGTTTCTCCCACTGTAATCGTACACATTATAAGACTTGAAAATGTCATTCATGCATAACAGTATTAGGATACTCCATGTTTACAGTCAGCTAATGCAGGTTCAGACTGTGTGACAACAGAAGTGACATGATATTGGGAAGAATGAATGCACCACAGTGCCACTGTTGCTACAATTGTGAAATATTTTGGTCTCTGAAGTGGTGACATCATGTTACTATAAGGGATATGTGTGCATGTAATGTCTTTAAATTATTATTGCTATATGTGCGGTATTTAAATTATTATTGCTATATGTGCCTCTCAAACATTGCCTGATGCTAGGTTGATGAGTAATACGGTCACTGTGATGGGAGAATGGCAATTATGCACAATGTGTGGATAATCAGAGATTCCAACCCATGCTTACTAAAGTAACAGCATACAGAACACAGTCTCATGTCCTCACATCACAAGAAAAGCCTTAGTAGTTCTCATGGAAAAGAAAAATGTGATCTTGTGGCATCATCATTATCCAATAACGCATTCTTGTGTGAAAAATGAGCAGAAATCGTTGTAAAAGGAATCCTCAGACATACACATACACAGCAGAAAGCTGGCTGATAACACTGTTACCTATCTGCACATATACAGACATACTGACACCAATGAGCCTAAGGAGTAATTGCTAGAATTGAATGCACTACTTAAGATAAAAAGGTACACAACACTGCCTGAATTGCACGTGCCACACAAGATGTTCGTTTCACAAATGTGTCAGTACACATTCGAATGGATGACATCACCGTTCTTTCATATATTGATGTTCTACTAAAAAAGTATGAAGGTGGTTAAAGTACACTGCAACACTATGGAGCAATACATACTACACGTATTACAGGCCTTCTCTATAAAGCACAACAGACAAACACACATGAACAGTAGTCAATCATTGCTGGATTCAAACCTCCTCCCTCTGTACGTATGCAATCTAGACAGCACAGTATCAAAACTCAGCACCACATGTTAACTCATATGACCACTTTGATTTATTTATTTACATTTGTTGACCGGGCTAGTCTAATTGGATATATGTCCATTTTCAGTAGAGGCCCAGGGAGATAAGCTCCAAGACAGAAATTAGAAAACAACAAACAACAGTAACAGTCATATATACAATGCATATTACAGGTTAACACAGAATATTCAGCAAGACAAAAATAATAACAGTGCAAAATGCAGGTACAATACAACATAGAGGTACAAAACATAATTAAGACAAAATAAAAAAAGAAGGCAAGTTAATTGTATTTAATACAGAATTCCCTCAATAAGTATCCACAGAGGTTGGAAATAGTGTAAATTTAGAGGGAGATGGTATTTACAGTCAATAAGGAAGGTATAACAGTTCATGAGTGGTATGGGGTAGGCAGAGCCAAGTCTGAAGTGATAGATGACTAGTCAGGTTTAGTACAGGGGCATAACCAGTGTGTTCTGAGGAAAAGTTTGTCTGTTTTTGAAGAGTGATAAAGAGGGAAGTGAGGAAAGGTCAATGGGGAGAAGATTCCAGGATTTTCCAACAGCATTGGAGAAGAGAGAGCTCACAGCCTTGTTATTAGGTTTAGAGGTGTGTACAAGAAGCTAGTGTGATGACCATAACGACTTCAGATTTTTATAGGGGGTGATAAGGGTAGATAGAATAGGAGTACTGGAAGGTTTATAAAGGGTGTTATGGGCAATGGTTAGTTGGTGGAATTTAATCAGGTTTTGTAGTTCAAGCCATCCTAGCTGCTTTATATTAATGCAATGGTGGGTTCTAAATGGGTTGCCTGTAGCAAATCTGGCAATGTTATTGTAGGACATTTCCAATTTGCTGAGGTTATTTTTAGATAGCTTAGTAAAAATGGGTGAGGCATAGAGGAGTGTAGAGATTAGATGAGTGTGAGCTATAGTTGTTTTGGCTGTAGGTGAAAGGAAGGGTTTAATCCTATAGAGAGAGCCAAGTTTTTTGTTGACAGTTTTTATAGTATTGTTGATATGGATGTCAAAGTTCAGATTGTTGTCAATGGTGATACCCAGTAGTTTGGTGGTTGGGTATGGTGATATAATGGTACCATCGGTCGATGTAACTGAGAAATCAAAAGGAGAGGATTTGTGAGTGGGACTGAAGAGGAGAGTTTAGTTTTTTGGGGTTCAAGAGAAGGCAACGCTGTATGAACCATTGTTCAACTGTGTTAAATACCTTTTGGGTAAGAGAGTGAAGTTCAGAAGTGGATGTGGCTGAGCATATCAACGTGGAGTCATCAGAATATTGTATGCATGTGGCTTGGGGGATGGCTAGATGAAGGTCAGTCATAAATATGGAGAAAAGGAGAGGCCTAGGATGGACCCTTGAGGGACACCAAGGATAACGGGCAGAAGGGTAGATACAGTCTTGTGCCATAGTACAGCCTGTTGTCTTTTATCTAGGTAGGACTAGAACCATTTTATGGAAGGTGCAACTAATGACAGGGATTCGAGTATGTTGATGAGAATCTGGTGCTTTACCATGTCAAATGCTTTAGACAGGTCAATAAATAGTGCAGAGGAAAGATTATTAAGGTTGTGTTTTTTGTTAATGCAATCAGTAAAGGAAAGGAGGGCAGTGGTAGTGCTGTGTGAAGGTCTGAAACCATGTTGACAGCTGGAAAGTAAGTTAGTTTGGGTTAAGTGGTCAAGTAATTGCCTATGGATGCATTTCTCCATGATATTTGACAAAGGAGAAGAAAGGCGATGGGGCGGTAGTTAGAGAGTTCTGTGGAGTGTCCACCTTTATGGAGGGGGATAATATGGGAGACTTTCCATAAGCTAGGGATGTGACCTTCGGTAATAGTTCTATTGATTAGAATGGAAATGGGATATGCAATATCTTTGGCTGACAGCTGCAGAAATTCAGCAGGTAGTTGGTGTGCTGAGGGAGAGCACAGTTTTAGTTTTTGTATAAGGGTTAGAATATATGTTGTTGGGACAGGCTGAAAATGAAAAGGAGGGGTGAGGTTGAGTTATTGGAAGGTAAAGTAAAACTATTTTGTGATAGCTGACTAGCTAGTGTTTGGATAGCATTAGTAAAAAATGTATTGAAGGTATTGGCTGTATGCATGGGAGTTTAGTGGTCAGTATTTTGAGGGTTTGGTGCAGTGGATTGACCTGGATGGAGTAATTGGTTAATGCTAGCATAGAATTTTTGTGGGTTGTTTTGGTTAGCTTGTTGGAAATTGTAGGTAGTAGTTTCTTTTATCAGAGTGTAGCTTTCTTAGTGTCATTTCTTAACTGTCTAAAGGTTTGTTGGTCTACAGGGTTTTTAGCCATTCTCCATTTGGCCCAATATTTATTTCTAAGATGGATTTTGTGTTTGGTTTCTTTTGAAAGCCATGGGGCTGAACTGGTTTTAATTCTAATTAATCTAGTTGGAGCATGGTGGTTAAAAATGGCAAGGGAGTATTTCACGGCTTCTTCTAAAGGGAGGTGTCTTAAGGGAGATCAATTGCAAGCTCTTAGTTCCTTTTGGAATAGATCAGGGTTAAAGTTCTTTTTGGATCTGACATGTCGGACAAATGTTGGAATGGGAGTATTGGCTTTATGCCTGATGATGTAGATAAGTGAGTGGTCACTTAAATCATCAGGGAAGGTTTCAGAATTGAAAAAATGCCAGCACAAAACACAGTATATATCAGCAACAAAACTACAGCAACACTAAGGTAAAACCTTAAGTGTTTTAATACATATCGAACAATTCAATAATCCAGACCGGTTTCAGCCTAACATGGCTTTCCTCAGTGGAACAAGAAAAGTACAAACAGGAAATGATGCACAAATGCAGGTTTAAATAAGGTCTATAGACCAATGAGGTGCTTCCAAAGGATTTTAGGCATGCCCATAATACTGCCTGAAAGAAAAACTGGAAGGAAAAATACAAACTAGAAAATAAAAAATAACAAGTAGAAAATAGATGATCCAAATAACAAATATGGTAATAAAACATAAGTATGATAATACTTTCAATATTGGATATATTAATTGGTTATAAATGATCATTTAAACCAGGAAAAAATAGTGCCCCTAGCTTGATAATCCAGTACTTCTCTTTTTGGTTGAGAATGGAATGCCATCCCTGTTTGTTGGATCTGTCACCCAAAATTCTATCTACAATACAAAATTGAAATCTAGCAGTATGATGTTGTGTATAGTGCCTGAACACAGCGTTGGTTTCTCTTTTGGTTCGAATGTCACTATGATGTTCCGACATGCGTAATCTCAACGCCCGTGATGTCTGACCCACAAAATGAACTACATGTGCAAGTCGCAAGATATACCACCCAATCACTATTACAGTTGCCAAAAAATTTCATGTTAAAAATCCTGTCAGTGTTTTTACTGGAAAATTGTTTAGATGTGAATATAAATGGACATGATGAACAATGGCCACATTGATAAGTGCCCCAAAGTTTGTCACCAGTCATCGTAAGTTGTTGATGTATAATGCCACCTGAACCCATCCTCTTATAATGTGAAAAAAATGAACTTAGTGTTCTCCCTCTACAGTAACCATATAGACAAGTGTTACTGACTAAGGAGGCAATATCCTCATTGGCAGTGAGGATGTTCCGATGTTTCATCATGGTATTTCTAATCAAATTGATGTTACGCCCATAGGTAGTAATAAACCGTCATCCTCCATCCAGTGCATCCCTATTTCTGTCACAATATTTGAGAAGGGAAGTTCTGGTGGAATTGGTTGCAAAGTGACTTGCCAACTGAATGTCAGGCTCCTTGTATCCCCTGGTTCTGAATCTGTTGGTTAGATCTTGTTGTGATTCTTCAGAGTCAATTTCTGCGGAACAAATCCTGCGTATCCTGAGGAACTGGGATTTGGGTATATTCCGGATGATGTGGCTAGGGTGCATATTAGTTGCATGTAAAAAAAGTATTGTATTGCGGGTATTTACAAAATGTTTTGCTTTGTAGAGTACCATCTGGGTTCCTGATGACTGTTACATCCAAAAAGTTTATTTGATTTTGGTGATAAGTTGAAGTAAATTCAATACCCCATTTGTTATGGTTGAGGTATGACACAAATTCAGCCAAATATTCTTCATCGGAACGCCAAACTAACAAACAATCAACATAACGTCACCAAATATCCAGCTCCTCAAGATAGATGTTATGTGTTTGATCATAAATGAGTTGCTCCTCAATGTAGCCCATGAATAAATCCGCATATATAGGAGCAAAAGAGGCTCCCATAGCAGTACCCTTCAACTGCCAATAGCATTCACCTTGAAAATAGAAAACTTCTATTCAAAACATGTT
Organism: Protopterus annectens; assembly: GCF_019279795.1. NCBI lineage: Eukaryota > Metazoa > Chordata > Ceratodontiformes > Protopteridae > Protopterus > Protopterus annectens. Next base: position 967,632,920 of record NC_056739.1, read on the forward strand.
GCGTCATACAAATCAAAAGCGTATTGAAACCAACTGGATATAATTTGGCTCTATCTAACCAAAACTTGAGGGCCTCAAGTCCAGCCCAATGTGGTATATTGGTGTATAAAGCCTTGACATCTAATGTACAAAGTAATCACTCAGGTTCTAATTGGTTATCATCTATAATGGATAAGAATTGGGTGGTGTCTTGTATCCTTGCTCGAATCAAATTTAGTAGTGGTTTCAGGTATGAAGTCAAAAACTCAGACAGTGGTTCCGTCAATGACCCCATACCAGACACAATGGGTCTACCAGGTGGTTTGTTCAGGCACTTGTGTATCTTAGGTAGTAAATAAAGAATCTGTTGTTGTGAGTCTAATTAATCTGGTTGGAGCATGGTGGTTAAGAATGGCAAGGAAGTATTTCACGGCTTCTTCTAAAGGGAGGTGTCTTAAGGGAGACCAATTGCAAGCTCTTAGTTCCTTTTGGAATAGATCAGGGTTAAAGTTATTTTTGGATCTGACATGTCGGACAAATGTTGGAATGGGAGTATTGGCTTTATGCCTGATGATGTAGGTAAGTGAGTGGTCACTTAAATCATCAGGGAAGGTTCCAGAATTATAAATGTGAGGATGATGGTTTGTGAGAATCCAGTCTAATATGCTTGCTTTCTTGTTAGCTTTATTTATCCTGGTGGGGGAGGTAATGGTTTGTGAAAACCCATATAGGTTAATGTGGGTGGTATGGAGGCTGCTACAATATCAGTTCCAATCAACGTTTATATCAACTAGGATTATGGTTTCTTGGGGCAGGTGTTGGGATAGCCAGCAAAGGATATTTTCCATGGTGGCAATGTTATTACCAGGAGGTAGATACATACAGATAATATAGATGGATTTGGCATTGTTAAGATGAAGTTTGGAGACGAGAATTTCTGCATTGGAATCTAGAGGTAGTTTACAGTCGTATGTGGTTAACTGTAAGCCAGATTTAAATAGAATAGCTACCCCACTGCCCTTCTTGGCTACTCAGTTGAGTCTTAGGATATTGTATACAGGTGGGATGATTTAATTGTCTTTGGTTACAGGTTTTAACCATGTTCCTGTTAAGCAGAGAATATCAAAGGAGTAGAATTCTACTAGAGCTTGGAGTTGAGTTACTTTGTTGTTAATGCTACATATATTAAGATGAGCTACTAGGAGGGAGTTAGATGGTTTAGTAAGGTAATAAATAGGTGATTGATTGTGGTTATGGAGAGTGATAGGAGTTGTTATTGGGCCTGGGTTAGGGTAGATATCACCATCCTTTAATGAGAGTAGTAGTCCTAGATAGCTTGAGTTAGGGAATCTGCTGTATAGAAGTAGACCTTTCCTGAGATTTAGAGTGTTATATTTAATGTGTAGTATTCTATGATACTTTGCAAGTAGGTAGTTGGGTGAAGATGTTATATTCGCATGGATATAAAGGAGTGGTAAGGATGGAGAGTTTGTTTCCTTATTAGGGTAGTGAGGGTGTGGATACAGTGGGTGTTCATAGGAGGTGAGTAAGTAGGCAAATATTAAAGGAGGTAGGAGTAAAAGTGTGAATAAAAGTAGGACATATAATGGGGTGGGTGGTTATACACTGGAAGAATTAACTATTGGATGTCTGTATGTAGAATTTAGAAGTATAAAGGGTGAGGATGTGGGAAAGGAGAAGGGTGTGGTAAGATTGAAGGGGAGTGGTAAGAGAAGGCAGACATGAGAGAAGATGAGAGAAGATGGCCAATGGTAAAGTGTCTAGTGAGTAATGGGAAGAGGAAGAGGTGTGGTTAGTAAGTATAAGAGTAGGACCCCTGGGGGTGTGGGAATAGGGGGTAGGGAGGGAAGCAGAGTGAGCCCACAGGGCGAACGGAGCAGGTAGAGACAGATACTGAAGCAGTTATAAAAAACAATCAGCAGGACTGACTCCAGAAGGTAAGTTGGAAAAGTCAGACGTGGGTAAAGGACAGTGAGAATTGAGCCTAGAAAAGGTGGATGTAGACAGCAGAAGTAAGGGGTAAAGTGAGAGGAATAAATAGCAATTCAGGGACAACAGGAGAAATTAAAGGTAAGTAGCTGGTCATAAGAGATGATAAGAAGGAGATTATGGCTGGGATAAGTTGCCACCTAGTTGGACATGTATAATATTGCAGGCTGATATAAGTGGGAGTTAGTTGGAGTACAACAAGGAAAAGTGGGTGCTAGACTAAAGGAGTTTCTATAGAGTATGGGCGAGAGAGGTGTGAAGGTACAGAAGGGGGAGTAGAGGCTGCTGGCTGTCCTAGCTCAGGACTTGCTTTAACACCTGTAGTAGTGGTACAACAGTAGAAAGTCTTTCTGGCAGGAATTATTCAACAGACATACTTTACTGGTGTCCTTGAGAGAGGGATTGTAGGGTAGTTATGCAGTGAGGTGAACCTCTAATATTTGGAGAGGGTCCTTTAGATTCCTACAGACTAGTGCTGGAAGCACAAGATGAGCAGGGTAACTTAAGGAGGCAAGAGAGACAAGGTAGTGATGAGAAACAAGAGTTGGCACATAGCAAGGTATGACTGCTCAAAATTACACTAATCATTCACAGAGACAACTACATAGATATCAAGTTTACATTTCCAAAAACCCAAACATTTCAAATTAGACTAATCATTCACAGAGACTATATCTATAGATAGCAGTTAAACATTTCCAAATCCTTGGTAGCAGCAATGTTATATGCCCTTTTGTGAAAGCAATAAAAATGAAGGTAGCAATTAAAACACTCCTACCTACTTAACTGCAGCAATAGAAAATCATATTAAACAGTTTCTTTAAGTACAATGCTAGAACAGGACATTGTGTGAGGGCACAGTAGGACTACACTTTACATCTTGGGGTAATGTATCACAGTGCAGCACAAAGAGAAAGTGTTATATAGTTCATAGCATGGCTACTTCAATTAGCTTTAGGGATTCTATGCGGCAGCCCTAAATGACTGCTACCCAAGGGTGCTTGTATCAGCAATTCAGATTCTGTACGGCATATCAGTAATTTATCAGCATTAAACACTGCTGGAGGGAGGTACGTTTAGCCCAAGCCCTTTAAGAGTCTCCACGTGGGTGGCACACTTTCAAAAGCCGTTTACTGGCTTATAACAGCAGAGTTTGAAAAAAAAAAATTATACGCTGCAGAAGGTAGGTCTGTGGAGAGGATTTAGGCTTCAGGGTAAGTGTTTAGGTGGCGCCTTTAAAACAGCCGATTACAGGCTTCAGACAATGCAAAAGTGTGCAGGCATACTTAGAGAAGAGTCGGTATGAGTTGCGTGCATGGCATTTTAGCCGATATCGGCTTACTAATACACTAAAGGCAGAGACGACTGGAAACAGCTAGGCAGGAGATTAATCACAAGCCCCTTGAGAGTCTCCACAAGGATGGCACTTTCAAAGCCATTTATAGGCTTAAAACACCTGTGATTGAACACATACGCAGCACAAGGAAGGTACGTGGAGAGGATTAGGCATCAGGGTAAGCGCTTAGGTAGCGTTGCTCAAAAAGCCTTTTGCCGGCTACAGATATTCGGAAATGTACAGGCATGCACTGAGAAAGGTCCGCATGAGTGGTGGTTTTAGCAATTTAGCCGATATCGGCTTGCTAATTCTCCAAAGGCAGAACTATAGAACTATAATATCCCACTATGCGAGCAAGCACAGCTGAACAAGAAAGGTAGCATTAAATACCCTTATGGAAACTCCACGAGGGTGATGTAGTTCAATGAGCCGTGTCCAGGTTTAAGATCAAGTAATACCATAAAGGCACATTTAGTTATGGTTTAGTAAGGGTGCTTGCATACAAATCCACTGCTCTTGGCTTAAAACGCCAGCAAAATACATTACGCGAGCATAAGCATACTATAAGGGCTATTCAGAAAGGTGCGAAAAAGACGCCTTAACAGTATTAAAGACAAGCAAACCACAGATTAATCAAACCACAGTAGTCAAAATGAGTTTAAAAATACACACATACCATGAAATCTTAGCAGCAACAGGTACGGAAAAGGTTATTTGGCACACAGATCCAAACAGAACAAGAAAAACATTTGGTATGATGAGCAGCAACAAGTAAAATAATTACATACCACAGGAGTTAGACGCTGGGAGAGGAGCAGACAGCAGCCAGGGCTTATCCCGATTCCTAAAGATGGCACCCCACTAAACCCAGGGTATTTATGGGAGTACAGAGAATAAAGGTGGAGAGGGGAGGGCAGTAGGGGGAAGAGTAGGTACAGGTAGGAGGGGCACAAAACAGACAATTTCAGAGAAAACAATGGGATATCTTGCAGTACATGGTAAAGGTAAAGCATGACAGAGAGGGAGGAATGGTATGGACTGAGACAGATAGAAAAATAGAGGACAGAGAGAGTGACAGGCAGTAGAGAGGTGAGAAGGTAATAAAGAATAGAGCAGAAGAGATACTGAAGCAGTTATAAAAAACAATCAGCAGGACTGACTCCAGAAGGTAAGTTGGAAAAGTCAGACGTGGGTAAAGGACAGTGAGAATTGAGCCTAGAAAAGGTGGATGTAGACAGCAGAAGTAAGGGGTAAAGTGAGAGGACTAAATAGCAATTCAGGGACAACAGCAGAAATTAAGGTAAGTAGCTGAGCATAAGAGATGATAAGAAGGAGATTATGGCTGTGATAAGGGTGCCACCTAGTGGATAGGTCTAATATTGTAGGCTGATATGAGTGGGAGTTAGTTGGAGTACAACAAGGAAAAGTGGGTGTAGACAAAAGGGGTTTGTATACAGTATGGGGGAAGAGAGGGTGTGAAGGTACAGAAGGGGGGTAGAGGCTGCTGGCTGTCCTAGCTCAGGACTTGCTTTAACACCTGTAGTAGTGGTACAATAGTAGAAAGTCTTTCTGGCAGGAATTATTCAACAGGCATACTTTACTGGTGTCCTTGAGAGAGGGATTGTAGGGTAGTTATACAGTGAGGTGAACCGCTGATATTTGGAGAGGGTCCTTTAGATTCCTACAGACTAGTGCTGGAAGCACAAGATGAGCAGAGTAACACAGGGGTTAGATGTTGGGAGAGGAGCAGACAGTAGCCAGGGCTTATCCCGATTCCTAAAGATCTGGTTCAGATGTTGATGTGGTTCATGTATGTTAGCATGATGCAAGCATTGTGTTTCAAAAACAATTTCTTGCCTGGGCTAATACAAATCTACAGGGTAATCCTCTGCCAGTGAAAATGTGTCTCCTAAGTGGAAGTTTACATAACGGTTGTTGTCACAGACACAATTGTAAATGACAGTACACACAATCACATTAGTTATACAATGTGTAAATAGACAGGAAAGGCATTCAATTCCAGCATCTATACAGCACAGAATTATCTGCAAGTACCAAAGGAGACGTCTGAGTTGTAAGGGCACAGTGTGCACTTTAGACACGCTGACCTCATCAGTGGGATGGGCAGAAGATATTTGTGGCAAAAGTGGGATAAAAAGATGGGGCATCCTCTTCCATGATAAAATCTCCCCCTGACTGGAAATTATATAGCACTTCCATTCAGAAAGCTATACATATCTGACAGGTAGGAGGTTCAAATCTTACTTATCTAGTCACACAATCTAAAGAACACAGAATTAGCTGCAAGTGCCAAAGTGCCACAGGACAAGTATGACTCTTAAAGGAGCAGATTGCACTTCTGACATGATAACCTCAGTGTGTTGCAGAGAAGTAGCTGTTTATGTTAAAAGTAGAATAAACTCCAGAGGTTGCTGTGACCAAAGTTAAATGCTTTTCCTGAGTGAAGGTGGACACAGCACATCTGCTGTTGAAGCTTTATTTCCATGACACCAGAACCACACAGACATACCACTCTCAGCTTCAAACTATCCAGTTAAGCAACATAGAGAGCACAATATTAGTCACAAGCACCACAAGAGAAGTCTGACAGGATGATGTCACTAGTGTTCTGCAGAGAAGATGTCTGTAGTAAAACTAGGATAAGGTAATAGTGGAATCTTTGTCCAGGTTAAATTTTTCCCCTGACTGAAAGTTGATACATCATGTCTGTCCAGGAAGCTATATGCATCTGATATTGCAGCCACCACCACCCCCAACACTAACGCGTGCGCACACACACACACACACACACACACACACACACACACACACACACACACACACAGCACAAGTTCCCCACCAGGAGATGTGAACCTCCCACCTATCTAGTTACACAACATAGGCAGCACAATATTAGTCTGTCACAACTTGTTGTGAGGGAAAGGTTAGTTTGCTTTTGCTTTCTTGCATTTTGTATTACTATACTGTCTTCTTCTATTTTGTATATTGTGATTTGTTTTCATTACACTGTCTTTTATTTGTGTTCTGCTTTTAACTGCATATTAAAACTAGGAAAGAGACCACAGCTGTGTCTCTTGTGAAAACAGATTTAAGAAGTTGCACAGAAATTAGAACAGGTCAATTAAGGTTAATTTTCTAGGAACTGAAAGTGGAGCTAGGAACTAAACCTCCTATTTAAGGAGTAAAATAAAACAATTCAAAGCTTTACTGGAGAAGCTCACTAGGACTCTTCCACAACTTGCTTTGAGGGAACGATAAGTTTGCTTTTGCTTTCTTGTATTTTGTATTCTTTTATTGCCTTCTTCTATTTTGTATATTGTGATTTGTTTTCTTTACACTGTGTTTTACTTGCATTCCACTGTATTTGCACATTCCACTGTATTTGCACATTTAAACTAGGAAAGAGACCACAGCTGTGTCTCTTGTGAGTCAAACAAATTAATTTTTTTCCCACCCTGACATTTTTTTTGCACTCAACCATCTTTCTAGCTGCTTTCCCCTAATGTTAATTTGACCCCACATAACTCATTCCCTCTCCCCATGGCTGTTATGAGTAAGCACAAAATTACCATTTTGTGAAATCAGCCCCCTTCAATTAATTAAATTTATTCACCATCCCACTGCATTCCATAGAACCAGAATACAAAGTGCCCACCCCCTTTCAATCTAGCTTGCTCTTTTAAATAAGTGGCCTTCCACTTAGACAACTAAAGCTTAACTTGCGCTCTCATTCATATCTAACCTCTTCGTGCACACTATAGTACTTAGGACATTAACCAATTTTTCCCATCTTACCTTTAAGATCTGCAACATCTATTGCAACACCAATAATTACAGAAGAGCCCACATTCTGCCTCTCAGTAGTCATCTTGGGATTGTGCTTCTGTTTTCACCTCATGAAAGATGGAGCACAGGAATATTATTTCATGCAGACTGCTGATCACCAGAAAGCCTAATAACCTTTTCATAGGTGACAGCTTGGAATATGTGCTTATATTCTCCTCCTGGTGAGAGAAGGATCAGAGTGCACTGATTCCTGACCGTTTCTGGTTGAGCAATGAGTGTCTGTGCTTGACGTTCATGATAGGCCTGGTTGCTCTTCAAGACATCTACCAAGAAAAGGGTACAACAAAGTCTACAGACCCTTGCATCATCTGGGACAAGATTGTGGATCACCAAATAGGCTTTGGCCTGCTTCTCATTCTGAGATTGGTGCTAATGTTTTGCTTCTGGTGAGAGAGGAAGCAAAGGAGCACTGTATCAGAACAGAGTAAAGCTATGGTGATATCAGTACTACTAGCAGCCAGGAGTAGTCATTCACACGACTCCTCTTTTCATCTTTTTTTAACAAGCTAATTCTTTGTTTTCAGTTAGTACTGCTTGATTTGTTTCCGACATTAGAAGATCTACCTAAATACTTCATCCTTAAATTTTCAGGGTCTACTTAATAGTTTTCCCCAAGTGTTTGGCAGTGTACTGTACAGACAAAGACACATTGAGTGACATTTTCTTGTAAATGCAGGATTGAAATTTCACCAATACCTAGTTGCACACATGTCAACTAGTTTGCAGTGACAAGCACTGTCCCCAGAGTTGCAAACCAGATACTCCTGACATTGCTTTATATTCTCACTTCTGTCCAATCAATAAAAATTGTCTGTTGCCACAGATATGAACTTTCCCACTATCTCCATTGCCAGTTTGCTGGATATGGGCAGCCTGAGGCAATGTAGAAATTGTCTTATGTTTACTGACCACTAGATAATTCTCAAACAAACTGATATGGTGTGCGAGAGATGTATTTACACGATGTCAGTGGAGGCAAAGCTCTCACATAAAGGTATTCCTAATGTCAATAAGGTTGTCAGTAGTACACACACTGCACCCATCACACACAATTCAAAGCAGACATATAGACTCACATATGCGAAGGCACTTAAATGTAACCTTCCTAAACCCCAAAGACCTCCTCGATAAAATACATATAGCAAATACCTTCAGCATCTCTGAATGTACTCTTTCAAAACAACAGCAACATCAACACATATAGCCACATCTCATGCAGCCTCTACTTCTAAGTCCATAAGGCAAGCTATCACACAATCCAACATTCTGGTAATTCGAGACTCCATCATAAGAAACATTGATGTCCCTCTCACCAGGCTGAGTAAGGAGAAAGTCACAGTCAGTTGCTTATGTAGGGGCCAGGATCTGCCACATTATGCACTCATTCAGGTCATTGGACTCAGTCATAGTCCATGTTAGTATAAATGACCTTAGACATATCTCCCTAGACTATATGAAGAGACATCATGGAGCTCTCTCGGAATGTGTGTCCCAGGATGGTGAGTCTAGCACTGAGAAGTATTTTACCTTCCCCAAAGATGATACCACAATACGAACAAAAGATGACGGACTTTAAAAATTGGTTTCGTTTCTGGTGTCATTCTAAGGGGATACAATATGTGTCAGCATGGAGGGGATGGTCAACAGACCACGCTGCTTTTCCAGGGATGGTCTGCATCTCTCCCCTCCAGACTTCCAATTATTAGCTAAAACATTGTCTTCACCCACAGTCCCTTTTTTATGCAATGCCAAAGTGAAAGTACTTCTGACATAGCAAATCAAAATCAAGAAAATTTGGTATTACAGCTCAATGCTAGGAGTCTAAACAAAATCTCCACTCCCTATAAGCTCTCTTCACCCCAGAGAATGTGTGGTCACTCAGACATGGTTTAAAGCTGTGGAGAGCACACTGACAGTGCAAGGTTATAATGCCTTTCACACATCTAAACCAGATACTACACAGACAGAGGCTAAAGGTGGAGGTGTCTCTACTTACAGCAATAATAAATATACCTCAAGGCTGGTCAAACAGGACAATAGACTCAAGCTACTCTATGTTCAAATCACCATAGGCAAAGTCCCATACCACTTCCTTGCAAGCTACAGGTCCTCCTCTGTGACCTAGAAACCCATACCTTGCATTTAAACTTTCTGGAAACACTCACCATCCAACCCAATACCATATTCTTGGGTGACTTAACTACCCCACTATTAACAGGGAATCATGTATGACACCAAACATACAGACAACAGACATTCCTGGATTTTGTAAACAAATTCCCTGGACCAGACTGCCAACCAGAGGTGCAACCATACTAGATCTGGTCCACACTAATATGGGAGAGGGCTGCAGAGCCCCTAGTGTAATGTCTTTCCTTGTAAGGTCAGACCACAAAATGGTCTGGTCTTCTCTGAAGTAAAAATAAAACTTGGACCCCCAGTTTACCCTGGAATATTCAGGAGCTACTAAGACTAACTTCCTGCTATTAAGTGATAACCTGGCAAAATTTCAAAGCCCCATAAACACTGACAACACTGTTGTCTATGTAGAACTGTTCACAGAAACCCTATACAAGCATGTTTATAGCTACACAGAGGCAGCTATACCCACCAGGAAGAAATACTGGAAAAACTCAAAAAACAAGTCATCCTGGTGGAATCACAAAATCAATAGGCTGTATAACAGAAGGAAGAAAATCATGACAAAAATTAGGAGGTGCTGCACACAGCAGGATAAATCACTCTCAAACTAAACAAACAACTCAGAGAACAAATAAAATCTACCAAAGCCAAATTTGAGGTGTATTTCTCCTCCCAGGCAAAGGATAACCACAAGACATTCTTTAGGTATGTCCGTAACCTCAAAGGCAATACACAATTGTGTGCAGAGCTCTCTGTAAATGGAGCCACCTATACTGAGCTAAAAGACGTAGTAAACATACAGGCCAACAAATTCAGCTCCAACTTTACCCCTCTCTCCTCCCAACCTTCCCTCAGGAAATACCATCAAATATAATTCCCCCCTGTTATCTGTAGGGAAGAGGCCCTTAATGTTCTCTCTCTAAGGCCAACACTGCATCAATGTGCCCAGACAATATCCCAGGATGCATTCTAAATAGCATGAAACATAACCTATCAGACTCTTTGGAATTGTTATTTAACTGTAGCCTCCAAACAGGCTTCAAGAATGGAGAACAGAAACAGTCATCCCTCTGCACAAAGGTGGGCCATCTACACACCCTGGAAACCACAGACCCATAAGTCTCACTAGTCTTGTGTGCAAAGCCATGGAAAGAATTATCATGGAAATGATCAATAACAATATAGTAAACCTCTAGACACTGGACCCAACCCAGTATGGTTTCATCAAAGGCAGATCATGCCTACTCAATCTGGTGGACTTCTTTGAGAAAGGTGAGGGTAAAATGGTTCACAATGCCTACCATGACCTAGCCAAAGTATTTCACACAATACCCCACTTGGGCATTGTTGACAAACTCAACAGGTTAAGCAGAAAATCGTACGTCACCCAGTGGATACCTAACTGGCTCACAGACAAAACCCAGGAAGTTAGAACTGGGGAGTCCACCTCAACAAAGAGGCCAGTCACAAGTGGAGTCCCTCAGGGATTGGTCCATGGATTGCTCCTTTTTGGCATTTAGTTCTCTGAAGTCAAGGCCAATGTCAATGGTCTGTGGCTGACTACATTTGCAGATGATTGCAAATAAGGAGATGTTACTGAATACCATAGTGACACAAATGTTCTCCAGGAAGGGCCGACTAAAACTAAATGCCAAGGAATGCAGAATAGTATCTTTAGGGATGTCATCCACCCCTGGTAACTATCGTATTGAGAACACACCCCTTAGATCTGACTCAGTTGTCAGGGACTTGGGGACACACAGACAGTAATCTAGCATTTGACCATCACATGTCTACAGCAGTGAGGAAACCATTCTATAATGTGCAACTTATAAACACAGGTATGGCATCTAGGTCCAAGGAAGTCATTATTCCACTGTATTTGGCATTCAACAGAGCTATCATAGAGTACAATGCCCCATTTGGTATGTACCTACCCAGGCATGTCCAAAAATGGAACATCCACAGATGTTCCTCACTAAAAGAATATACAACTTAAATAAAATGTCCCATTTGGACCACCTCAAGGCCCTGTCTTCTTGACTGTATTCTGTCAACTACTGGCTGTTGAGGGAATATCTATGCCTGGCATATAGGGCACTGTCATACCCCACTCTGATGGACCTCTTACATATCCACAAAACAAACCGCACCAGAATCACCCGCTCTAAAGACTTAAACCTTGCCTGTGATATAAATAGGACCTGCTGGAAAGACAGGTATGTATCCCAGAGACTATCCAGTCTCTGGAACAGGCTCCCCATCCATGTGAAGCAGAGTTCCACCCTAACCTAATTCGATTATAACGTGGATAATTGGATGAGGAACAGGAAATTCAACCATGGCTTGGCACCTATGTCTCTTCTGGACACAAGCAACCTGTAATTGTTTCATCTCCCAATCTCCTGCTTACACTTATCAATGGTACCAGAACTTGGCAGAGATCTGGGATGCATTGCTAGGCTTAAAAAGGACCCAGTGCTCATTAACCGAGTAAATACCTATGAGCCTAAGTTCCAAAGGAGAAGTCTGTCTCAAGGAGAGTTAGTGAACTTTTGCCCTGACGACTTTATTGTTGTCTGGCAGAGAGGATATTTCTGATAAAAATGGGAAATTGCAGAGGGAGCTGTGTCCAAATGTATTATCCTCAGGGGAAGTGGACACAGCACATTTGACATTGAGGTGTTACCTGTCACTAGACCCCCCTCCACACACACACACACGCACACACACACACACGTTCTCCAATTTGAAAAATGAACCTCCTACCTATCTAATTACAGAACACAGTATCAGTCGCAAGCATCACAGGAGATGACTGACTTTAATTATGTGAAAATGTCCATCTGTAATTAGTAAAACTTCTGTTTGGAGCAACTGGTACTGTGCATCACGAATTTTGAAACAAATGCATATGAATGGACAGGCCAGTGTAACAGCACTGTGCTTGTCCCATGTAATGACATACTTCTCTGCTAAGATTTTTATACTGTGCTATACTGCTTTACCATGAGGAACATGTACCTGTTTTGCAGTATGGGAGGCCAATGACAATCTTAATTGCAAACCACTGGATTAGAAATCAAGCACTCCTGCCAGTTCATTAGGGGATAACTACATGAAAATAGTAAACATTTAAAGTGTCACTGTCACTGGTCTTGTCTCATGCTTTCATAATGTGCACTGGCAATATATACAGACAATTCCTAAATATGGCAGTGCACTGCAGAATAACAGTGATGGATTATCTGTGAAAAGGTGACCCACCACTGTGGAGTGCAGACATACAGTAACAGATGGACTCTGAAATGAAGATACCTTGCTTACAAAATTCAGTAAATGACATATATATATGTTGTACAACCTAAATAAAGAATTATTTGTTGTACATTTTTTTTTATTCTCTGCCTTTACCACAGCACTGGCAAACTCAACTGCACTGCTGATAGCAAAGAACTGGCAGGTGCATACTCGTATCTTGAAGTGCTGAACTTGGAACGGGAATTAGAAGTAGTCTACGTTGCTCTCTCCAGACTTCTGTACAAATAACCAGCAAATGCATACAACCATGTCTGAATCTGATGGAATACAAAAACAGATATGTGTTATGGTCATGCTTCAGGTGTCATGACCGACACATTTGTCAACGGTTGCAGTTCTTCAGTCCTTATATGTATGCTACAAATGTATTATGATACACATGAGGGACCAAGTATGTTATTGCTGATGGAAACATGGCTAATGGAAATAGTTTGGAATCAATGAGGTTTGTTTGATGACACAGAAGGGGTGGGAAGATGTGGACCATTATTGACAGGATACACATACAGACATAATAAGCGATTATTCTATGGTTCACATCTGCACATACTTGTGTTGTGTTACTGTTGGCTTTATCATACTAATTCATGCAAGATCTGTACAAGGCAGTTTCACAAAAGGAAACAAGCACATTAATACAGCAGCAGAATAAAGGTATGTTAAGAAAAGGTGTAGCCAACAGTTACACCCACAGAAGTCATACCAAACAGTGAAAAACACGTTGGCACGTATCTGGATTTGAACCTTGATAGTATTCCAAGAAAAATGTACAGTCCCGAGTGTTGTCTAAGCACACCACATAGGATCTACTACCTCACCAAGTTCAAATATGTCAACAGACTGCAAAACAAGAGAATGTTATGTATTGCTCTTCATTACTCTCATGACAACTGTATGCTGTACATTCAAATCTTTAGTTTGTTCAAGGGAAGAATAGTCTGACTATACATAGCTTAGCACAGTACTGCGAAGGGCACCAGAGTAATGCAGCCAAAGGCAAAAACACACAAGATTTTGGCATAAGCTGTGTACTTCCATTTAGCCTCTGTTGCACTTGGTGCTTGGCTCCAGATGCACAAATACAGAGGAGGAAGACTACTAATAGAAAAGGGAGAAGATACATGGACAGCAGGGAGGGAGGTGGGTGCTAACTAGCTTCTAAAAGCAGGATAATGGTGGTTCCACACAATATGCAGGCAACAGCTACACATAAAATAATGTACTAAACACAGTCAATAAGTTTGCCAATGCCTTGATTAGAAACACTGAAAGTAGGCAAAAATCATTCTACACTTCTGAGCATTATCTCATCATGCTACAAAGGAACTCTTACTTTACATACTTTAAATCACACAACTGAAGTGACAGTGAAAACTAAAGGAAGCAGAAGGGGTGAATCGAGAGAGACAGAGAGAGAAATAGCAACAGTATTATTTCTGAGACATGTAGGATAATCTTTATGGCGTGTTACTCTTACTCATTTCCTCATTACTAATCTGTTATGCCCTGTACAATAAAATGCTTGCTATAGACAGCAGGAAGGGGTAAAACAGTAACCAGCATTACCACATACGAAGGATAAGGGTAGCTTATTAACACTGCCTGTTAGGGATGGAATGCTTTTGCAAATGCTTTCTACCTGTACTACTTAAACTGTAGGTTACGGAAATATAAGAAAGGGAGAAAAACACCATATGATAGGAATACAAAATGTCATGAAACGAGACTTGGACCTACTGCTGTAATTGAACCCATGACATTATGCAAAAACATCAGTCTACAGACAGGGGAATTATCTGAACATGCCACATAGGAACATCTAGTTAATTATATCTAGCAGCCTAAGAACTGTTACAGTAACTGTTTCATGGTGATACTTTTAGTTTGCCTTTACTCCATACTCCGATAGCACAGCATATTGAAGCACAGTTGCATGAAAGTAACCAGACCACTGGGGTTGAAATTACAATCTTCAGTTTTTGCCATAGGAAGTTAAATGTCATTCATGGTCACTGAGCACTGGTAAGCAATGCCAATCTCTGCACAAATGCTGAGTACAAAAACTGAAGACTTTTCAACGGCCCATTTCTGTCTGTGTGTGTTGTGTACGATTCTATTTTTTGACCAGACTGAACATGTGAAAAAGGGGTTGATAGGGTAATGGTGAAAATGGGGGTGGGAAGCAGAGGAAAGAATATAGGCATTTGCAGGAGGGTGGTGTGAGAGCATCATAACCATCCACTTCTTCCCAACATAAATATAGAACTTTACAAAGAAGTTAATGTCTTTTGAGAGTCATCACACTAGGGATTGGTGATAACAGAATAGTGTTGAATATTCAACTGGAACAAATCAAAACTATCAAGATGACGCAAAGGTGAAGTGAAGAGTTATGTATGGGGCATACTTTTTTTGTGGGACAAGCACCCTTAAAGCGAAAGAGGAATGTTGGGGGAAGGTGCGGAAGTTAGGACATGCTCAACATACAAGACAGAAAGGGATGGTAATGGATACAAAGGATTAGAGGACCCCATGATTGAGGATAGGTAGGGGACCTCAGAAGCATATCCATTGTCCAACAGGAGAACAATGAGAATCTAGTCTTCACCCTCAAACTGTCATCCCTATATCTTGTGTCAGCTGCATGTGTCAGTGCCAGATGTGGCATTGTTTTGGCAATATGATGCAGGACCTTACAACCCTGCCAATTTGGGCAAAAAGGCCCTACTCCATAATGCGGTCCACCAGCCCTGTCAGTTCCTGCTGAGTGGCAAAACAGTCATCTTCACTACTACTGCTCTCGGAGGGTACCATTGCTCCAGAAGCCAGGGCAGTGCTACCTGATGTAGGTGGAGCAGTTAGGGCAGGAGTTGTGGAGGCAACACTGACAGGTTATAACCCTGATGTGCTGGGTGTCTGTGCTGCTGCAACCATTTGTGGAGGTATGGCGGCCTAAACCCCAGTGTCCGACTCCCTCCCTGTGATGATGGTCATTTTGTTTTCAGCAGCAATCTATATATCACAAAAAGGAGAGATAAGGTGAGGGAGATAAAAAAGGAGAGAATTAGATCAATGGCATGTCACATTACCTAATTATCTCAATATATAAAATTATAGGACAAATACATACATACACCTTGGCCACATCCAGATATGATGGGAAGGCATGACAGTGTCATGAAAAATTAATCACAATACTATGACACGAGTACAAGAATCATGTATTTCACTGTGTCATATCAAATACCTACTTTCTAAGGTAATAACTGCATTTGCAAATGTTGAACCGTTAATGTCATACACTATTGACGTTAAACCATGTAACCAACATGAACAACAGTGTACTCCACGAAAACTCCAAGATCAAAACGCTGCTCCAGTAGTCACAAACCTCAATTTAAATAAAAGTTTAAGTACTATTTAAAATGGAAATGAAGTGGGTGTGTGATTACTTTCTGATGAAGTTCATACTTTACTGAATGAAAGTCTAATGCAATAACCAAGAGATATTGGAGCAGGCATGTAGACTTGATATAAAAGTTAAGGTATGCCTGCTCAAGATAACATATGGCGATGGACTGAAAATACTTCTGTGCCTCACAATCAAACTGGATGCATACTTACCTCATGCCTCTCCGAGATGAGCTAATCTCTTCTGATGCACCTCAAAGGTTTCTGCTATCTCTGATGCAGCTATACAGGATATATATATATATATATATATATATATATATATATATATATACATATACATATACATATATATATATATATATATATATATATATATATATATATATATATATATATATATATATATATATATATATATATATATATATATATATATCTATATATCTATCTATCTATACACATTTAGATATTAAAGTACAATAAATAACCGCACTGGCTGGCTAATTAACACCATGTTATAGACAGGCTATGGGTCAGTATACTTACACAGCTAAGGGTTATTTGCAGTTTTAAATTTATCCTCCCACTGGCTAAGGAGGTCCCCCTCTTGTGCCTCCGAATGTCACTGTAGTGGTGATGACATTGCTCCACAGTGTGTGTGATGCCAGCAGCAGTGGAGACGGCCTTGGCCAAGCTACTCCAAGACTCAGTCTTACAGTGAGACCTAGTATATTCCCCATGCAGTACCCTCTGGCTGTAGCACTTCACAAACAGTTCCATAAAAACCCTCTACTCCTGAACACCCCATGTTTGTGCTCTGCATGGAGTACCATCTCTGCCATCACCAGCCATGTCTCCAGCAGTCAAACTAGAAATATAGGTCTGAACTGGTAGCCCAACTCAGATCTCGTGTATAGCAGCTTGTATGCAAATATACACAACCTTGCCAATTGCGTTTGCACATTTGGAAGGACAGCAATGACTTGCCAGACACATTATCATGAAGTACAAGAAGCACAGAATATGTTAAAAAAGGAAGTGAGACTTAGCCATGTGCAATGCTCAAACTATTGAGACATGCTCCAATGTTAAACAATGAGATGGTTTATGGTGCTGGTTATAATCACGGTTATTTGGAGTAAAAATGCAATGACTTGTGACATACTGGTATGTTGGGTGTTAGACTGTGGTAACCTTGAGTAGTACCACCTGACAATCTAACCCAAAAGAAAAAAAAAGGATAAAATGTTAAACTTTGCTTATTAACGTCAGTGTCACAGGAGAACTTGCTTATAAACATGGCAATTAGAGGTATAACAATTTAAGACTGAATGCAGAAATACTTAAGTGACAATTGTATATGTGTGACTTAGTCACTGGACTGCATTTCTATGTAAAAGACAGTGTTGGCGTTTGCAAATACATCTCAGATGCATGCAGTGGCATGATCTGAGTAACATATGGTGAGATAGGTTACATACATACTTCATAACACATACGTATATGTGATAATTCAGTAATTAGAACAAAAATATTGTGCACACCATGCCTATGCATGTGGATTCAACATTAAATATCATCACTGTTATGTTTAACATAATTTGCATACATTATATTTGGCTTGTATAGCAAGCAGTAATCTTACATTTTTTGCAGTAAACATAGTTAAGATACTTGCGCATTTACTGTGACATTCCTAATCAAATGTTGTGAGAAATGGTATTTTGATCAACTCTGCAAAAAAAAAAATCTGTCAAATGGATTCAAACCCTGCATCGGCTGTCTATGGTCTTTAAGATCACTGCACTTGCACTTTGTGCCACAGGGAAAGTTACATGACAAGTGGAATGTATTAACTGAGTAGCATCCAGAGTACTGACCGCCTTGAACTGGCACCATGCTCATCTGTTCTACAGAAGGTAGCCTAAAATAAATGTCTTGCTTTTTTCCTTACTCAGTGAAATGTTTGTGCATTGTCTAGTAGAGGGCAAATGAAAAAGCATTAGAAAAAAAAACTGATGACAAAAAAGCTGACAGGAAAATGAATTCAGTCAATGGGTATATACAGCAATGACCAGAGCAAGACGTGCTTTACAGTGACACATTCATCCTTCTCGCATCTTCTTGGCCACAGGGGAAAGTTACCTGACAAGTGGAATGCATTCACTGAGTACTATTCAGAGTATGGACAGACTCGAACCGGCACTATGCTCTTTTGTGCTACAGAAGGCATCCAAAATTAATTCATTCACATTCATCCTTCTAACATCTCCTTCCAACATCAGAAATGTAATTTCTGGCACACATTATAAAACTTGCAAGTTAATGACAAATACTGTGAAAGTGGACAAACAACAGCTCACATGCTATTGGCAATACAGAGAATAGTTGAGCTTTAAAACAACAAAACAATGATATAACAAAATGTGTGTAAATATGTATTCAGACCCTCTCTGTAAAATTATCAGTCAAGTAGATAAAAACCCTGCATTACCTGCCTTTTTTCTCTAAATTCATTGCACTTGCACCTTGTGCCACAGAGAAAGCTACCTGACAGGTGAATTTTCTTCACCAAGTTTTATCCAGAGAGCTGACTTCCACGCAACGGGACAGGGCTCATTTGTGCTACAGAAGGCAGCCCAAATTGCATTTTTCATTTTTTGCTATGGACTGCTGCCAGTCCAGAGTGTGCAATGCCAAACTGCATGCAAAAAATGAAGAGAAAAAAAAAAGATAATGAAATACAGGTAACATTATGAAACAAGTAGGTGCTAAACTGTACAGTTCCAATATTTCCTCAAAATTCTTATGTCTCAACATGAACATATGTGCCTTAAACATTCTTATGTTCACACAAACATCTCTGGATGAGAACCCCAGGACATACACAGGACACACTTGAGATTCCTATCAGTATGTGCCACAGACAGATAGTTAGACTGTGAATACAGAAAGGAGGTTACATATACTCAAGATATGACATAGTATCAATTAACATTACCACATGCAACTGAAAAAAAATCTGACATCTGTCTTCTGTAATTTGAAGTTAGATGTGTAGATGACTGTGATACTGGCAACAGGGAAGATAAATCTTTCTTTACACAATATAAAATAATTTTGAACTCTGCACCCCCTTTCTCTTTATTTTTGTGAACATATATACACACACACACACACACACACACACTTCATTGATTAATCTACTTCCTTCAAATTGCAGACACAATTGTGTTCAGAGGCAGAAAGTGCTATCAAACAATTCATATAAACATTAGGAAAGCTGCTCTCTTAAGTAAGTCAATGGTAGTCACAAAATGTGTTGCAAGTCTCTCACTCCCTAAAACACCCTCGGTAAGTGTACATCAAAGAATGTGAAAAACTGAATGATACTGGAGGCAGACTAATCATCCACACTTACAAGCAATTAACAGTTAACCCTTCTCAGCATTCGTTCTTGCAGAGGTAAGGCATGTACATGCAACGGTCCTTACACCATGTTTACATTCCATGAACTTAGTCCCGATTGTGGAATTCATGAGTACTGAGTTCACACCTCATTTGCATGCTCACAGTGCCAAGAGGGCTGAAACTGCACTGTATAAAGGTAATCATATAGGTAAGGTACTTTTATCATAGTCAGGAAGTCTACTTGGATCCAGAGAGCACAATACTGCTAATTACTGCTACTTGCTCTGAAAACCTCGTTGCTACTTTCACAACCGACTTGCTGCAAAGGCAGGCTGTTGTTAAGAAAAATGTATATATTTTAACTTTAGTTATAGACTGTACTTCACAATACAAGTATTTCTTTACTGTCTGCATTATTTTCAGTACTGAACTGTGGTATGCATGTCCATGGGCATGCGTACCACAGTTATTTATTGACTATGCAGCATTTGTCTACATAATGATGACTGTTTAATGAAAATTTCAATCTTGAAAGTTGACCATTTTGTTCAGAAAAGTGCTGTATTAATTATTATTAAGGTCATGGGGGTTTGCATTATTAGCAGCAACATTTTTGTTATGGCTCCGATATCTATATGGCTTTCCTCCATGGAAGTGGATATCACACCAAAAACTTAACCATTTTTCCTTGACAGTAGGACATTTAAGCTGCAATGTACTAAAAAGTGACAGAAATGCTTGTCCTGCTATGCATTTATTTTCAAGTTAATCTTTGTTTTGCTTAGAGGGGGAATTTGTATTAAGTTGTGTGTACTTATGTGAAGCCTTCCTTTTCATGTATTTTATGCATTCATATATACTGTTTTGGGTTTAACCATTTTTTATGGGCTTTTTCTTTCGTATTACGATTCCTCTCATACAGGGCTATGGCACTCAAGATGCGCACCCCATAAACTACCATACACAGATGCGGAGAATGATGTGCTCATTCAGACCCTATGCTGCCATGGATCATTCCTATTAATAAGAGGCAGGGATGACAAGTCCTCCTGTGACCTTATCTGGGGGCAGGTGGTGAATGATCTTAATGCATTGGGAGGCATGGACGTACATACTCCAAAATAAGACACAGGGCCAGTGAAATGATTACGGCAGCCAGGCATCAGGCAGCTGCAATTGCCCATGAACATATAGCTATGGTGGTGGCTCACCTACTGAACCAGCATCGACTGAAACAAAGGAGGTCCTGTCTACTGTCAGAGATCCAGACAGCCAAGAACAAGGTTCACACAGAATACTTGATGTTGGGGCTGACATGGAAGAGAACGCAAGTGGGTCTACTGCAGAACTTCAAAGTATACTATATAAAGAACATTTGTCATTGTATTTGTATATTTCATATGTATATAGAGAGAGTGCCACAGACATGGGGGGGGGCAGAGAGGGAGGAAGCAATGGGAGTGGGGTAAGCCAGTGAACAATAACTTCTATGCCATGTGTCTTATTCTGCAGCTGGAAAGGCAATTGTCTTCGGTTTCTTCTGTCATTTGCTTTGTGATACTTATCATCCTGGTTTCATCTCTCTTTTTCATATGTAGCCACATCTGGGTATGTCATTGCACGACCACTTACACATGATAAGCACACTTTCTGTAGACTTATTAATATGAAGCAAAAAAAATCCAGATGACAACCACGGCTTAAAAAAGGTTTATTTAGACAAGCTTAGAGCTAGCAATATATGCAATGTGCAAACTGAGAAAGAGAA
Source organism: Protopterus annectens (assembly GCF_019279795.1). Lineage (NCBI taxonomy): Eukaryota > Metazoa > Chordata > Ceratodontiformes > Protopteridae > Protopterus > Protopterus annectens. The sequence goes on from NC_056739.1 coordinate 967,654,168, forward strand.
AGAAGTTAACTACTTGGAGCAACTATTTCTGGAGAGGGGGTATGATCAAACTACGTTTCAAACTGTAAAGAATGAAACTGCTGCTAACAGTACAGGAATTCATTCTATCAGTATAAAGCCAGTAAAAAGGAACCTCAAGCATAATGATAAAGTACGTTTTGTTACCAAGTATGCTAGTGTGATACTAGCAAGGTTTGTGTTATAATTAAGAACTGGCATTTCCTGATAACTAAGGAAACAGAAAATGTTATATTTAGAATACCCAGTTTTGCATATAAGAACAAGAGCAATTTAAAACAGTTACTTTGTAATTATTGGCTAAAGAATACTGTGTCCACACTGAAGCTTGGATCATATCCTTGCAAGAAGTGCAAAATGTGTCAATATGTTTCTTCTGTACAGGAATTTAAACACCCTATTTTGTCCTTCATATTTCAGCCTAGATTCTATGCTACTTGTAGAACAACTAGCTTAATATATATGGCAGAGTGCACAGGAGGTACATGTTTTTATATAGGGAAAACAGAAACGGCTCAGAGACAGAAACTATCAGCATATGTATGATGTAAAAAATAAGAACAAATTAAATGCTTTAGCTAAGCATACATTGGAATTCCCTTCACATAATTTTAGGTTTAGGGTCCTACAAAATGTAAATAATGACAAGAGAGAGGGTAATTTAAACAACTTAATTGAAATAATTGAATTAAAGTGGATATTAAAGCTGCAAGCTCATGTATACCCCCTGAGCTGAACAACTATGTCTTCCTTAAACCTGAGCTAGAAGCTCGCTCACTTAAATAAGATGTAATACTAGCTGAAGACTTTTGATGTATTTTAATGATGTATTTAACTGATTAATTGATACTGCTTTTTGACATAAAATGTATAGGGATTTTTACTGTTTTATTGAAGACTTGAGAAAGTGTGGCTTGTTATACATGAAATCGCTTGTCTAAATAAAACTGTTTTAAGCTGTGGTGGTCATCTGGATTTTTTTTTCTTCATTGACTTTTCGTTTTTGGATGATCTTTGGACTATTGCTGGTAATTTGTGTTTGTGCTTTTTAGACTTATTAATATACAATATTTTATAGCTACAAGAAATGTACAGACATACAATTGCTGATGTAAACACGTCATTGTATATAATTGTTTGCTTTTTTATGAGAAATGTAACTTGTTTTTCTTAGAACTATATGAAATTCACTTGTTAATATAAATGTACTGTGCAGGAGCCTTTCTCCCTAGGCATCCTCTGAAAGTGTGCTCTGCCCAGTCGGATTTTTCAAGTCAGCAAAAACAAATAAAAAAATATCCAAAAGGCAGATGTATGTACAACTGCAAATTATTTAATTGCATTGCAATAACATATTTTAATTTGTAATATATATGCATTTCACATACCATAGGCTTGATCAGTGTTAATTCCATTTTTTTTTTGGCTTATGTGTTATCATAGCTGATCCTACCAGAAGCACTGTGGAACTCCTACCACCAGATGTCAGTGTCAGTAGCCTCAGATGATGATGTTGGCAATGAAGGAGCACAGTCTGGGGGTGTACAGGGTCATACCTACATTGAGGTTGTGCCTCCAACATCTCCTGCCCCTATTTCAGACAGAGTCAGTATGCCTGGGTAACATTCTTTGTTTTCTGAAGAAGTCTTATTTGACGAAAAGCGGAGAAATAAAGTGTTTACGCTTAAGACTATTTAGGTTTCTTTGGTTTCTACTTCAGTTCGTGGTTATTTCTACAGTTGTTGTTTTTACCACGTACATCGTTTTTTTTGTTTTTGTTAAAGTCAGTATGCCTTTGCATACCCATGACAGAGACCTCAGACACTGGACAGATTGAGGGTGACACAGTTTATCAGGGCAGTCTGGTTACTCCAGTTGCAGAAATGCTCGATTCTGCCATTAGCCACTGTGAGGGTGAGGTGCCACACAAGCAGGTTGGTAGAGGTGCTCGTTGGAGACCTGCTGTCCACCCTGCTCCTAATGTTAATGTGTCAGTAGGTGCCACACAATATATATGTAGGGCCATCAACGAGGCATATGCACATTCCACAAGGTCATCCTCAACACAGTGCATTCTGACGTGAGGAACTGGCTGTACCATGTGGGCGACTCATTGGATTTTTATTTATTTTTTTATTTTTATTTTACATTTGTTAACCGGAGGTGTCTGACTGAGCTGAAAAGGCCCCTTTTCAGCAGAGGCCCGGGGAGAAAAGCTCCACATAGAAAAATTACAGATACATTTAGTTATTTAGACATGATCAGTATACACACAAATTACAAAATATATGTTTTTACAGTGGTATGCAGTACATCAACAGTTACAGTGAAGGCAACAAACAAAAAAATATTAATTCAAAAATAAAGGTAATTAATAGATTTGTGGTGTACAGCTGAAATTTGGAACATAGGTAGAATACAACTGTTTTTTCTGCATTTAACTTAATTTTGCACTTATAATCTCTGTTTGTTACTTATTAACTGTATTGTAGCATTTCTTCTGTGTTAGCTGTAATAGCTGGTTTATAGCATTTATAAGTGTTTGCTGTACCTGCCCATTCTTTGAGAAAAAAAAAAAATCTCTTGTTTTTCCTGCTTTACTGGGTTAGATTAGTCCAGTTTCAGAGTTTGCTGATTCCTGGGCTTTGTTTGTAGTTCCTGTGTACTGTTTCCTTGCCTTATTTGGGGAAAGGAGTACCTTGCTTACCAGTGAGAAGCATTGAGCTGCCTTTTGGTCCAGGTTTATGGGGTTTCAGGCAGTAACTAGTAGTTTATTGGTCATTTGTGGCCAGTTTCTAACCTTTTCCAGCCCCTGGTATAAAACAAACTGCTTTTCCAGCTTGTACCTACTCAGCACAGACTCCACGCGGGCCAGCAGAGTTGCCCAGGCTACCGAGAGCCGAAAAAGCGACCTTTCCTGATAATAAGTATATTTTTGTTGCTTTTATCATCTGAATACCTAGCGACTGTATCTCCTGCCTTGCTGTTACATTGCAACTGTTTTTCTGCATTTAACTTAATTTTGCACTTATAATCTCTGTTTGTTACTTATTAACTGTATTGTAGCATTTCTTCTGTGTTAGCTGTAATAGCTGGTTTATAGCATTTATAAGTGTTTGCTGTACCTGCCCATTCTTTGAGAAAAAAAAAAAAAAAATCTCTTGTTTTTCCTGCTTTACTGGGTTAGATTAGTCCAGTTTCAGAGTTTGCTGATTCCTGGGCTTTGTTTGTAGTTCCTGTGTACTGTTTCCTTGCCTTATTTGGGGAAAGGAAGTTACCTTGCTTACCAGTGAGAGGGGAAGCATTGAGCTGCCTTTGGTCCAGTTTTGTGAGGTTTCAGCCAGTAACTAGTAGTTTATTGGTCATTTGGGGCCAGTTTCTAGCTTTTCCAGCCCCTGGTATAAAACAACAGCGCATTAAGCATTGATTTAAGCTAATTATGCTAGGAGTTGCCACCGTTGCACACTAGAGCAGCAGCGTTAGCAAAGTTTAAACTATTTGGGCCATCTAAATTCCACTCTTCAAATTTTCCTTATAACTACCTTCCTCGAACTATACTACTGATCAAACCTGCATGATCCTAAACTAAAAGATCATCTCTACTTGACTCCAAGTAGACTATACTCTATCTATAAAACCTAGCACTTGCTCCTACAGTACTTATCACCTTGATACAGCACTCTTGTTATAGATAGCACCCCAAAAGGCAAGCCCTTCTTGCTCACCCACATCCCCTGAAAACTCTTTTAAAGTTTTTGTCTATTTCCTTCTAGCATGTCGAGGGATCAGTTGCTAGTGTCCTCTCCTGCTCAGCTGGTGAACCTGGGAATATTGAGGCAATGTTACAACTGTCTCATGTACACAGACAACCCTCTCCTCCTCCCACAAAACACAAATACATGCGAGAGATGCAATTATACGGCCAAACTGGAGGCTGAGCTCTCTCAACACAAGACTGGCAAGACCAGACAGGAGGAGAAGGTTACCACATACAATATAGACCCAGTCTCACATAGTACCATCACAACCACAAATCATACACATAAACACACAAAGACATACAGGCTCTGATCAAAAATCTACCAAAACAGCAGAGACCACCAAAGCATACACCCAAACAACTGTTACCTCAAAACACAACACCTGCAACACATAGACCTCACAGTCAGAGTGTCAAACAGTCACAGCCCTTAAGGCCAAACACAATGCCAGACACACTAGTCATTGGTGACTCCATAGTCAGACACACTGACGCCCCCGCTCACCAGACTGAGTAAGGAGAAGGTCACAGTAAGCTGCCTGTGCTAGAATCCGCCACATAACGCAAGCACTCAGGTCTCTCAACAGCAGGTACAGTTGCGACTCAGTCATTGTCACTACATGAAAAGAGACATTGAGGAGCTCTCTGATTATGTAGCCCAGGCAGGTATGACCCTGACCTTGAGCAGTATCCTACCTTCACCAAGAATGATGCCACAATACAAAGATAAGATGATCAGTTTTAACAATTGGCTTAAACTCTGGTGTCATTCAAAGGGGATCCAATGTCTGTCTGCCTGGGATGACATGCTGGACAAGCCGCGCGCTGCTACCAAGGACGGCTTGCACCTGTCACCCTGAGGATTCGGATATTGGCAAAGGCTCTTGCCACCCCATAGTGCCTTTTTAGGCAAGGCTCAAATTCTAAACCTTCCACCCTAGAACACAAAAAGGAAAAAACTAAGGGTAATGCTGCTCAATGCCAGAAGTCTCAATCTCAAAATGCACTCACTCGAGGCCCTTCTCAGTATGGAGAACATCGATGTCTGTGCTGTGACAGAAACCTGGTTCAAGGCTCCTGAGAGCACCCCAGCACTATCAGGTTTTACCTCATATCATGCTCCGCCCCAAAATCCGGACAATACCAAGAAAGGAGGGGGTATCCATATTCATCAAGGATACTTACACCTCAAGAATGCATTGGAGACCATCCAGGTGCAGTTAACCATAGGCAAGACTGCTCTACAAATTGTAGCATGTTACAGGCCACCCTCACAAACTCAGGAATCTCACTTGGCCTTCCTGAAAACACTGGAGGGATAAATGTATCTCCTAATACCGTCATACTAGGTGACTTCAATTACCCAAATATAGACTGGGAATGCTACTCAAGCCCAAACACCCTGGCCCAAAAGTTCCTGGAATTCATAAACTCAAATGCCATGGAACAACTAGTCACTATCCCACAAGAGGAGAAAACATACTTGATCTAATCATCACGAACATGGGAGCAAAATGTTCAACACCAGAAGTATACCCTCACTGGTGAGATCAGATCACAAACAAATCTCGCTGGAGGTCCTCATCCCACCCCTCCTGAAACAAAAAGACCACAGTAAAGAACGCAGACTTTGCACTTCTAAAGACTAGTGTGGTCTCCTTTAAGGCCCTGAGCCGGCGGAAAATAGTACTGAATCACTTACAAATGCCTTCTACCAGCACCTGCAGGACTGCATGGATAAGGCAATCCCAAGCAAAACAAAGACTCTTTAGTCTGGTGGACCCCAGCCATAAACAAACTCTACAACAAAAGGAGGAAGCTACTACATGATAGAGCAAAATCCTTGAAAGGTACTTTGATCACTATAAGTAAAAAGCTGAGAGCCCTCATAAAATCATCCAAAGCAAATTTTGAGAGAAGAATAGCTAAAGACTCTAAAGACAATCATAAGGCCTTCTTTAGCTATGTTAGAAACCTGGGAGGAAACTCCCAGATATGCTCAGAATTAGTTCAAAATGATGAGAAGATTACTGATCCTACAGACATTGCCAACATACTGGCTGACAGGTTCAGTGCAAACCTTCCCCTCCCCCAAAAGGAGAGATATCTATACCAACAGATTGCAGACCCCAAACATCTCTAATGCCCAAGTGAGAAAGGCAAAAACACAGCATCCATGGGACCTGATGGTGTCCAATTAAATCCTCAGTTAGGACAGCTGTTTAATCGTAGCCTCACCTCAGGATCGTATACCCAGGAGTGGCGCACAGCGACTGTAGTCCCACTTCACAAAGGCGGTGCCTCCACCGACCCTGGAATTACCACCCATTAGCTTGACAAGCCTTATCTGCAAAGCCATGGAGAGGATCATAATGGATCTCATAAATAAAGACATAGGGAATTTGCAGACTCTGGATCCAACCCAGTTTGGCTTTGTCAAGGGCAGGTCATGCCTTTTAAACTTGGTTGACTTTTTCAAACAGTCACCAAGGCCATTGATGAGGGAAAGGCAGTCCATACAGCCTACCGATCTGGGAAAGGCCTTCGACACAATACCCCACTCGGGTATCATTGAAAACTCATCAGCCTAAATGTTAACCCATACATCACAAGATGGGTTGCAAACTGGCTGAGTGACAGAACCCACAGGGTCAGAGTTGCGGTGCCATGTCTGACTCTAAGCCTGTCTCAAGTGGTGTCCCACAGGGCTCAGTCCTGGGCCCACTCTTGTTTGGCATCTACTTTGTACAAGCAAACACGGAGGGTTATGGCTGACAAAGTTTGCAGATGACTGCAAACTGGGCACATCTGACACAGATATCCTTCAGAAGGGTCTCACAGATACGGATAACTGGTGCCAGAGCCACGGCCTAAAGTTAAATGCCAAAAATGCATAGTCATACCCTTCGGGAAAAACAAGGTTACCCTAGCTACCATATAGGTGGAAATCCACTGAGCACAGAAGAGGTTATTAGGGACCTGGGGACCCAGGTTGACAGCAGTCTGTCATTCGACACCCATGTTGCAAAAATAGTTAGGAAGACCTTCTACATTGCCCACCTTATCATGAAGGGATTCACATCTAGATCAAGAGAGGTCATAGTCTCCCTATATTCATCACTCATCCGACCAATGATTGAGTACAATGCCCCATTCGAATGTATCTGACCCGACACTTGCAGCAGCTGGAGAGGCCACAAAAGTTCCTCACCAAGAGGATTATGGGTCTCAAAATCTGACCTATGCTGCCAGACTGAAAGAACTCCAACTCTATTCAGTTGACCTGTGCCTGACATACAAGGCATTATCAAACCCTGACTTGATGTACATGCTTCACCTCAAAAATCTAGATCCATCAGAGCCACAAGAGCGGAGACCTAAACCTTGACACGGCCATTAATAGAACGTGCTGGAGGGATAGATTCATTACCCAAAGACTCCTATGCTGTGGAACAAAATCCCGGTATATGTGAGGCAAAGCACCTCGCTGGCTTTGTTTAAGAGAAATCTTGACCAATGGATGGGAGATCACAGCAAAATAATGGGCATAGTTCCCCAACCCCAAGGGGGTAGTAAGCCTAAAACTATGGGCTAGGCTTGTAAATGCCCTCGGGCAGATAGCCTAGTATGAACCTATGAACCTATGAACCTATGAACATACATAGTACACAGGTACAGTACATTCATTGCAGATTAGCCAGTGTTTGTGAGTAAGATTGAAAACTATCAAGTACTCTATGTTTAGTATGAGTACCTCATCTGCTTTCACTAACCTGGGGAGCAATCATGGCACTGCCAACTTTGCATGAGATGTTGCCTGATGAGATCTTTAAAGGAGGCTTTGGACGATGTGTTTTGAATGCTAGTGGGGACAGAGTTCCATTTTTTTAGCCACTGAACTACAATACAGTGCATCTCCAAAGCTATTGTAGCTGTTGGTGACATAGTAGTAGTTTGCTTGATGATCTAACAGGCCTTTTGGCTGAGTGATGTACTAGGTTGTTGAGGACAGGACACTTACTGGGTAGGTAATAGATCGAATGACAGAGGCAGAGCTGATTGCAGGTTAGGAGGTTGGGTAGTTCATGCCAGTAGAGCTGTCTCAAAGCAGTACAGTGATGAGTTCTATATGAGCAATTTGCAGCAAAGCGGGCAATTCTGTTATAGCAGGCTTCCATTTTGCTTAGCTCAGTTTTGTTGAGTTTATTTGGAATGGGAGATTGATAGGGTAGGGTGGATAGTAGTTGGAAGCGAGCAATGGCTGATTGCTGCTGGATAGGTTGAATGACGTACTGGATTGAAATTGTCTGTAGTGGAATGTCTGCTGAGGGAGGGTTGGCATCCACATGGCCGCAGAGTTGCTATATCATCCAGTGTTAGCCAATGTATCCATGTAAGATTCTGCTCCCATATCACTGCCCTATCAGTGACTGCAGGGTCCACACCCAGATGTGGTCCTGAACATAATCGTGATGAGAGCTCATCCAGCAGACATCAGTCACGGTCGGACAGCACCCAAATTCTAGTCAGGGCCATGGAATTAGCAGTGCAACTCCTGGCAGAGGTGGTAGTTGTGGCTGGAGGCGACGGATGCAAAACTGACTAGTTCACCATGCACGACTCACACCTGTCCAAGATGCAAGGATGTAGTACTAGCACAGTGCTTAATTGTGCTCATGCAGACATTCAACAAATACTTGCCCATACCACCTCAAGCTCATTCACCCTACTTACCCAAAGAGTACTGTTGACTGCTAAATATATCTTGCTGCCGGCCGTGCAAATTGGATACTTTAGGAATACATTTTTGTTTTACTTACGTACACACAGAGACACACACAGAGACACACACACACACACACACACACACACACACACACCTCTGATGTCAAGCTTACTCTCCTGTCTCCCAATGTATGTGATGATGACTGTGCCCTGCCCTTTGCACATTTCTTTGTGACTTCGGGTTGCATACATGTCTAATGCACAGAGAGAATAGCTAATGTTTGCTTACTCACAACCTTTATTTAATGTAAATATATTTAAGAATTTTGATTAAAAGTATTTATTCTGCATCAGTAGTACATGACTGCTTCTGTAATTGTTGACCCACACTGTATTTCTGTTACTGTTATTATTCATGGTCAAAGTAGATGTTGAAGTGTTGCTTACTGTTATACTTGTGCAAATGAAGCTAAACTTGAAATGTTTACTGGTTTATATATAATGGCCAACTAAGATGCTTGATGCAAATTCCTGGGCAAAATCCTTAATTGTTTAATGTAAACATCAAGCATAAAGTATTACTAACATTACCGTACACCTGAGATATGTATGACAATAGGGTCATATGAGAATTTGCATAACACAGTAATCATTTATATAACTGTATTTATTTTTACATACAGGTTCCAGACTTACTTGGTAATAATGTAGATGTGAAATGTCTCTGTGTTTGTTGCTATTAGAATACAACCACTGCATGGTTAAGTAAAGGTTATGCAGTTGGTCAGTCATCATTTTTAATATTTTTATGCGCTAAGGCTGTTATTCTTTCTTTTAGGTATTCACTGTGTGTACTACCCTTTGCCTCTTAGCCAGAGCCATGGCATATTGCGCATGTCTATGTCTGCTAGCAGCATCTGTGGCTGGTAGTTCTCCCTCAGACTCCTCATCTGTATCTGCTGGAGCTGCTGCTACCGCCAGTGGTACTGGGAAATGTGTTACTGCCCCAGGTGTCTCTGCTGAAGTAGCTCCTTAGAATGATATTGTGCAACATGGAACAGACCGTGAGCATTTTGGCAGAGGTGGCTGGGTCGTACTGCAAGGCATCTCCTGAAGTGTCTAGACTCTGGAACTTTGATTCGAGCAAGCCAAATACATATTCAACTGTATTTCTAGTTTGAGCATGGGCATCGTTGTATCCTTGCTCAGTGGAGTTGTGCAGGTTTATCATGGGTGTTGAGCCACAGTTCCAGGGCACAATCAGCATACCCCACTAGATGCCCTTGTGGAAAATCATCCCTAGCAAACCTTGTGTACAGCTTACAGATGTGCATATGTACAAGTTGTGAAAACCACCTGGGTTATCTTCACAGACATTTTAGATGATCCCTTGGGTATTGCAGACAACCTTACAGTTTATAGAGTGGTTTCCTTTTCTGTTATCTACCTCTTTCCCTGTTTACCGGGTGGGGCTTTTATTTGTGTGTGTGTGTGTGTGTGTGTGTGTGTGTGTGTGTGTGTGTGTGTGTGCAATCTGTGGCCCTCAAAACTTAAGGGAAGTGTGTTATTGCATAAAATTCCTGCATGGTTCTCACTCTTGCCTGTAGGGTGTGAGAGAAACAGATATGCTCCCTTGCATGTTGTAGCACTGTATTTAGAAACTGATGCAATATTTTGGAAGCTAACATCTGTGACACCCCTAATATAGCCCCTGTGGGTCTGTGAAAAGTGCCTGTAGCTAGTATATGTAATGCTACACATACCTTTGTTTCCACTAGGATGGGTTCTCTGGGGCCTCAGGCGAGGGTGGTAGAGGCTGCATATTTCTTCTAGTGTTTCCCTGTCCACCCAGCAAATCACTATAATTTCTGAGTCATGAAGTCCATGATAAGTCAAACAGGGTCCAAACACCCTTGCTCTTCTTCCTGGCTGAGGTCTGGCAACAGCACTTTGAATTAAAACCTGTTGCACATACAGGCCAATGATGGCAGCAGCAACTGCTAACATGTTTTTTTTTTCTTAAGTATAATTCTTGGCTGTAATCCGAAGAGTTTTGGATTTCACAGCAAATGGCTACACTGAGTGCATAAGATTGCTTTATAGTTTCCAGAATAGCTCTGCCATGTTGGATTGGTTAGTTAGTAAGTAATTTGGTTACTTATGCTATCATTAGCATATTGTCATTTACCTTTGCTTCAAAGCCTTAGACCAAGTATAGAGCAGCTTAATGAACACCAAATAGTGAGTTATCATGTGCATGGCACACAAAGTCACATACACAACAGCTGCACTTAGTGAGGCTGTTAATAAATCTTGTCTAATATTACAGCACATGCTGAATTACAATTTAATGCAACACTGACTACTGAAAAACATTAGCCATTTGGCTACTGACAAGACTACATAGCACACAAAGCTGATACAGAATAATGAAAAATATATAAAATAAGCAATGGCAGGTGGCAACAGTTTTAATTCTCAGTTTGTTCTCCTGGAAAATTTTCATACAATATATTTTGTTACCTACACTGTAAGGCACAGTAGTAACCTGTTTCTGTATTTAAACCAATGGTGAGAACTATGCTGTGCTTTTTCTTTAATATTTGTTTTGATATGTTTGAATCATCTCTTATCACGAACTATAATGTTGCCTTGTTTACATTTCATAATCATTGTATATTACTGTACATTTATTTTCTCCCATGCCGATTCCGAAATATAGCCTGTTGCTCACATAACAAAGGTAATTTCAAGAGATAAAATATATGCTTAGTAAAATAAACTGCATAATACAGAAAAAAATTAATTATTTTATTTTTCCTTTGTTGTTTAGTCCAAAGAGGTTAGTGGCTTCTATTCAGGAGAAACCAGGGCATTGGGGAACTTTCCCTACTCTTTTTATTTTGTAATTGTGAAAGAGCTGGCTGCAATTATTTGTGCACATCGCGATCCTGGGACAGTGGCAGCTGAGAGGATAGTGCGCGATATACAGGAGTTGACAGAGACAGTGGAGGCAAATGCCAGGTCACAGCAAAAAGATTCTGAGACATTGTTTAAGAACAATTTGTTTGCTGAATTGGAAACAATGGCAAAAGAAGAGTGTGTGGTTACAACCCTCCAGTCGGGAGGGTTCAAGGATCATGTACTGCAGGAGATGCTGTTACAAAGTGAACTAGAAAATGGAGTAGAGATATCATGGGGAGAAATAATGGAGAAAATTCATGAAGAGGCAGAGAAAATAACAAAAAGGGTTAATGAACCAAAGAAAAATACATATGCAGAGACAGCTGGGAGTATTCAGGAATAGAAAGACAAAAACAGATGATCGGAAAAGAAAGTATGTGGTGAGAATTCAAAGCAAAAAGAACACTGAGCTAAACAAATATGAGGTATAAGACACTAAAGTTTTACCTCTGGGTGTTGAGGTACAAGAGGTAACAGCTTTTTTTTTTGATAACTAGAGAGACTTTCTTTGACATTATTTTTGAGACTGCTCTGTGAATGGAGAATTTTTTTGTGCGAATCTGAAAAGAAACAAAATGATAACCCATGGAACAAATATATAGTAAAATTAGAAGTTATGTACATACCATAACGTTCCATGTTAGTTGTCTTCTCTCGCCTTCTTTCTTGCTGGATGGAGCCGATCCTCGGCTCCGACTCGACACTTGCTAAGCTCGAGAACTCATTTTACCAGCTCGAGGAAACCCTATATCCCATGATGCAAGGCGTGACTACCTCAGATCTCGTTTGGTAGCTAGAAGAAAAACCCTGCCAAAAAACACTTCTTCCCAAGGAAGAAGATACTAAATGTAGGAGAAACTAGGCCAATGGCCACTAACAATAATGACTCTTCCTACTGTGAACTCTTGGAAAGAGTGACAACACCCCAACAAAAGGAAGGTACAACCTCAAGATCAGTCCAGGCCAGGGGGAAGGAGGGAGGAACGCAAGAAAGAAGGCGAGAGAAGACAACTAACATGGAACATTATGGTATGTACATAACTTCTAAATGTTAAGTTGTCAAACTCGCCTTCATTCTTGCTGGATGGGACCGCGTCCCTAGCACCTCTATCCTGGGTGGCTCAATGGAACAGACTCTTGAGAACTGTGGAACCAAACCTAGCCCTGTCCCTGGAGGCCAAATCCAATCTGTAATGAGAGACAAATGTGTGAGGAGTGGCCCAAGTGGCTGCTGCACAAATGGTGTCAATAGGTAGCCTATCCTGAAAGGCTGTGGATGTGGATAGGCCCCTGGTAGAATGTGCTTTTGGTTTTGAGGACAGTTGCTTGCCTCTAAGATGATAAACATAAGAAATGATAGAAGACAGCCATCTGGATAAGGTCACTTTAGAGACTGGGAGACCTTTTCTATTCTCTGCATAAGAAAGGAATAGTTGATCAGATTTTCTGAATTGTTTAGTTCTGTCCAAATAATATCTGAGTTGACTATGGACATCTAAGCAATGAAGCCGTTGTTCAGCTTTGTCTGAATAATTAGGGAAAAAAACTGGTAAATCAATAGATTGGTTAAGATTCGTCTGGGAAGCAACTTTGGGCAAAAAAGATGGATTAGGTCTTAAAGATACCCTATCTTTGTGAAAAACCAAGTAAGGGGAACGGACACAAAGGGCCTGAAGTTCAGAAACCCTTCTAGCTGAAGTAATAGCCACCAAGAAAATTGTTTTCCAGGAAAGAAACTTTAAGGAGCATGTAGCAGCCAGTTCGAAGGTGGATAGAATCAAGGATGCCAGCATTAAGTTCAAATCCCACTGCGGAGGGGGATCTCTGATTGGAGGCTTCAGGAGAAATATACCTCTGAGAAAGGCTTTGCAAAGTTTGTGGGACATTATGTTTTGATCTGCTAAACCAACATGAAAATTAGAGATTGCTGCCAATTGGACTTTACCTGTAGAAGCAGAAGACCTTGATTGAAAAATCTCTGCTAAGAAATCCAGAACTGAATGCACTGGAGCAGTAAAGGGATCTAAGTGTTTGGACTTTGCCCAGAAAAAAAAGCATTTCCACTTACTAGCATAAATCTTTCTGGTGGAGGACTTTAGAGAAGCTACTATGATATTCCTAACGGGGTTAGAGATCATAGGAAGCCTGGCTAAGGAAGGAAGTGGAGCAACCAAGCAGTGAGGTTGAGAGAATGAATGGCCTGGTGTGGTTGACCCGACTGGTGGGTCAGAAGGTCTGGAACTGGGTCCAGATGCCAAGGCTGCGCCAGAAGATGACGATGCAGGGACGGAAACCAAATTTGTCGAGGCCAGTAAGGGGCAATGAGGATCAACTTGGCTCTCAATACGGTAGCTTTCTGAATAAGTTGTGGTATCAGTGGAAATGGAGGAAAGGCATACAGAAGTCACCGGGGCCAATCCTGGGTTAGAGAGTCTCTCGGGGAATGGCCTGGTAGAGGAAAAAGGGTGAAGAAGTCCGGGCATTTGCTGTTTTGGGGTGTAGCAAAAAGGTCGCAGGAAGGGAAGCCCCACTTCTGAAATATCTTGTCCACTACCGATTGCTTGAGAGACCACTCGTGTGGCATGAGAATAGCTCTGCTCAGTCTGTCCGCTAAGAGGTTGGATCTCCCGGGGATATGCGTTGCTATCAGAAACCGATGAGATGAGATCGCCCATTGCCAAAGTCTGAGAGCTTCTCGACACAGTGGGTAGGACCTGGTCCCGCCCTGCTTGTTGATATACCAGACTACAGACATGTTGTCCGTCTGAACTGCAATAGTCCCTAAGGGAAGAAAGTCGCTGAGGGCTTGCAACGTTAAAAGCACTGCTCTCATCTCTAGGACATTTATGTGCAGATGGTATTCTATGGGTTGCCAAGTCCCATGGACCATCCTGCCCTGATAATGCCCCCCCCACCCGATCAGAGAGGCATCCGAAGTGACTGTGGCAACCGGAACTGGGGGAACAAACAGTCGGCCCTGATGGAGCAGAGGAGAAGACATCCACCAGATTAGATGACTCTTGCATGACTGCGTGACAAAAATCTCGTGACTCATGGGGAGCTGCTGGAATGACCACTGAGTGAACAACATCCACTGCAGAAGACGCATGTGGAAGCGGGCTAATGGCAGTAGAACAATGGCCGCAGCCATAAGACCCAGAACCTTCAGGACAAATTTGGCTCTGATCTTCTTGCTGAGTAATATGATCCGAACATTCTTCTGAATGTCCAGAATTCTTTGCTTTGTGAGTCTGGCTGACATACTGACAGTGTTTAATTCTGCGCCTATAAAGGTAATAGATTGGCAAGGCGACAGAGAAGATTTTTCGAAGTTTATTGAAATCCCCAATTGTTTGCAGGTTTGCAGAGTGTAGTCTCTGGCCTTGAGAAGTTGATGCCTGGTGGTGGCGGAGAGGAGCCAGTCGTCTAGATACGGAAACATCTGGAATCCTTGATGTCTCAGATGAGCCATAACCACTGCCATACATTTGGTAAACACTCTGGGGGCTGTAGTGAGGCCAAAGGGCAGGGCTCTGAACTGAAAATGACTGGACCCCAGCCGAAAGTGGAGAAACCTTCTGGAGCACCTGTGAATCTTTATATGATAGTACGCATCCTGAAGGTCTACTGAGCACATCCAGTTGTCCTTGCCCAAAAAGGGTAGAATGGACTGAAGCGTGACCATCCGGAACCTTGCCTTCTTGACAAACTTGTTTAGTTTGCTGAGGTCTAAAATTGGTCTCCAATCTCCCGTCCTTTTGGGGACCAAAAAGAAACTTGAGTAGATGCCGGATCCTACTTGGTCTGCTGGCACTATTTGGATGGCTCTTTTTGCTAGGAGCTTTGATACCTCCTGCTTTGCCAATTCCCTTAGACCGGGTGAGACATCTGGAAGGGATTGATGAGGAACGGGATACCTCTCGAAAGGGATATTGTAGCCCTCGGATATGATCGACTGTACCCATTTGTCTTGAGAAAGGGAACGCCAGGCTACTGGGTACAGCGACAATCTTCCCTCGACTGCCTCCAAGGGTGGACAGTCGGGCAACACCTCAGGGATGCTGGAAGGGTTTATCAGGGAGAGTCTCCCTGCTACCCTGATTCTGCGGACCCCCTCTGCCCCTAGGGCGGCACCTATTATTATTACCCCCTCTGCCTCTGGGGGTAAACTGACCACGTGTGTCCGGCGTGACTCCTTGAGATTTACGGAACCACATTTTCCCTCCCTTCTGACCCTTTGGATAGGGTCTTGAAGGGGTGGAGAAATGGACTCCTACGGCAGAAAGGGTCTTGCTGTCTTGTTCACACCTGGTCAAAGTATCCTTCACCTGAGGCCCGAACAAAGCCGAACCGTCAAAGGGAGTATTGGTGAAGGACGCCTTAAAGGGGTCTGCAAAATTACAAAGCTGCATCCAGGCCTGACGCCTAAGTGCCTGCCACTCCTGTGCCTGCGGCCCTACTCGCCCCATCGGCTGCATAAGAAATGAGCCGCATGGTGGAGTTAGTCAAAGAATTGAGGATTCCTAGCTGTGAGGCCATCTTTTCCTGAGCCCCAGTCGCCGAAGGATCCTGAACCACTTCACCTAGTTCCTTGAGAATGTCTCTCTGAAGTCTGGTAAAGTGACAAAGGTAGTTCAGCGAACGCATAGCAAAGGTCGCTGAAGAAAACATCCGCTTGCCGTACCTATCCATGGTCCTAGAATCCTTATTAGGAGGATGGACAGGCACAGAAGGATCAGCAAGTTCCTTCTTGGTGGCCACCGCCACCACCATAGCATCAACAGGGACGCCCTTAGAAAGAAACTGTTTGTCTGCAGGGGCTGTAATAAATTTGGAGGGCTTCCTAGGAACTGGTTCCACAGAATCCGGGGCTGCCCACGCCTTCTGAGCCACTACTTGCATGAGTGGGTCAAAAGGCGGAGACACCCAGGAGGTGGAGGGTCGAGATCCAAAAGCCTCCAGGTATACCGACTCATCCTCGGAGGGGTTAATGGAAGGCCAGTTCCCCCTCTGCTTAAGGAGTTCCAGGATGTCTGAAAAGGAGACATCCTTAGAGGGGGACTGTGGGGAACCCTCCGACTCATCTAAGTCGGTATCTGATGTAGTAGACTCAGGGGAGTCTGTGTGCTTCCTCTTACACGTCCTCTTACGCGGGGGTTCTGCTGCAGGATTAGGAGAAACCTCGGAAGAGTAAGTTATTCCCAATGGGGTAACCTGGGGTGATGGATCTCTGGGTCCGGGAGCAAGAGACTGGCAAGAGACATCAACAGGCACCGAAGATGGAGGAGCTAAAGGAATAGACCGTTGACCTAGCTCAGGGCTAGAACACTCCTCATCACCTTGAAGGCTCCTCTCCCAGGGAGGCCAGAAGAATCCCGCTCCGAAGAAACAGGAATCCCCGGCCCCACCGAAAGAGAAGGCTCTGAAGCAGATGTCGGTGCCGAGCTCACCAATGCCGAAGCTCCAAGAGGGAGAGCAGGGTCGGACAAGGGTCCGATGCCACTCGCCCCCTCGGAGCCGACAAGGGAGACTCGACGACCGGATCCCTCCAAAGAAGGTCACATGGAGGAGATCGGAGCCGAAGACGTCGGAGCCGAAAGGGGAAGTATCGGCTCCGGCGTACCCACGGTCCCTGTTCCGAGAAGCTCCGGCTCCGAACTCTGAAGGAGAGTCGGAGGAGGAAGTTCAGGGGGATGAGAAATAGCAGACGTCTGTTGAGACGGGCTATGGAGCATTTGGGCTAGTGCCTGTGACTTCAACAGTCTGCTTACCACCCTCTTTAAATCGTGGTCTGACAGCCTGGAAGATCTTGAAGATCGGCTCCGATGGCTCCGCTCCGACAAAAGAGGAGATCCCGGAGCCGAACGAATCAACTCCAGGGAAGGAGACCGAGATCTCTTCCTGGATGGAGCCATCAGAGCCGATGACCCCTCGGTTCCAGATGGAGCCGAAGACATCGGCTCCAATACTGGATAAAGACACGTCAGCTCCGGCCGGAGCCGACAAAGTAATGGGTATCTGTGTGTCGGAGCCAGACGGCGCCGACACAACAACTTCCAAAGTGGAAAGATCGGCTCCGGCCGGAGCCGATCTCGACTCCGAAGGAGTCGGAGCCACAGCCGAAGGCTTGGAAACTACAGCCTGGGCTTTAGATGGCTTAGAGGGTTTAACCGACCCAGCCTTGGTCGGAGAACCCTCTGGCTTTAACAAGCCACGAAGAATCAATTTGTTTCTTCGTTCCTGCAGGACTCTCTGGCTAAAGGAGTGACAAATGGCACAGGAGTCCTGCAGGTGTAAAGGCCCCAGGCAGTACACACAAGAAGTGTGACTGTCTGTCAGAGACAGAGTCACACTTCTTGAAGCCTGAGACCTTCACTTCCTTAGACATAATAATGTCCAAAAATACACAAACACACAACAGTCACACAGTTAACCCCCCAAAAAACAGACAACACACAACCTGACAGGAATTAACTGAGAGGGAGGCTTAAGGCCTGAAGAGAGGAAAATCCTAACGTAAAGGGAGGGAATATAGGGTAGGAGATTCGATTAGTATAAAATATACTCAATAAATGAAAAAAATAGGAGGTAAGGGAGAAAAAACCCTGAGTAATCTTTACAATATGAAGCTTTACCTGAGCTGGTAAAAAAGGAGACCTCTTCGCGAAGCGGCAAACGAGATCTGGGGTAGTCACGCCTTGCATCATGGGATATAGGGTTGCCTCGAGCTTGTAAAATGAGTTCTCGATCTTAGCAAGTGCCGAGTCGGAGCCGAGGAGAACCGAACCCATCCAGCAAGAATGAAGGCGAGTTTGTCAACTTAACATCAAGAAGTTATGTACTCACCATAACGTTCGATGTATGTAGTCCATCTCACCTCACATTCTTACCCGTGGGTTCGGAGCCGAATGTCGGCACCGACTCGGCCAAACTTTTTAGCTCAAAGTCTTTCTATTGGCTGGGCTAAGATGGTATCTCATGTTGCACTGCTCTCTATCCCCAGATCTAGCTTGCTGTGAGCACCAGCACTCATTCTCCATGCATAACACCTAAGGAAAAGAAGAACAAACCAAGAATGAAGGGAGCTCTGAAACCAGACCTAACCTCCAGATCCTCCAGGACGGGGGAAGGAGGGGGGGTAAGTAAGAATGTGAGGCGAGATGGACTACATACATTGAACGTTATGGTGAGTACATAACTTGTTGATGTTATGTAGTCCAATCTCGCCTACATTCTTACCCGTGGGACAGCGTCCCCAGCACCTAAATCCTGGGAGGCTCAGTGGAAAATACTCCTGAGCACTGTGGAACCAAAGGAAGACCTGCCCCTAGATACCACATCCAACTTGTAATGAGTAACAAAGGTGTGAGAAGATGCCCAAGTAGCCGCAGCACAAATAT
The DNA here is from genome assembly GCF_019279795.1 of Protopterus annectens. Classification (NCBI taxonomy): domain Eukaryota; kingdom Metazoa; phylum Chordata; order Ceratodontiformes; family Protopteridae; genus Protopterus; species Protopterus annectens. The sequence goes on from NC_056739.1 coordinate 967,673,035, forward strand.
CATCCATAGACAATCTGGCCTGAAAAGCTGTAGATATAGATACAGACCGAGTAGAGTGAGTCTTCACCCGGAACAGTAAATCTTTACCCCCTGAGGAATAAATGAAAGAAATACAACTGGAAATCCAACTGGACAACGTGACTTTGGAGACAGGAGACTCAATTCTGTTTTCCGAAAAGGAAACAAACAACTGATCAGATTTTCTGAGGTCTTTCGTTCTGTGCAAATAAAAATGTAATTGTCTATGCACATACAATTGATGAAATTTGAATTCTGCCATGTTTGAAAACTGGGCAAAAACACTGGCAATTCAATAGATTGGTTAAGGTTACTGACTGATGCCACTTTGGGAAGAAAAGAGGGGTTCGGTCTGAGAGAGACCCTGTCCTTATGAAAAATAAAATAAGGAGGTTTGATTGATAAAGCTTGAAGCTCCGACACACATCTGGCTGACATGATGGCTACTAAAAAGACAGTCTTCCAAGTTAAGAATTTCAAATCGCAAGTGGCTGCAGGCTCAAAGGGGGGTGAAGTAAGACCCTGTAGAACAAAGTTTAAGTCCCAAGGCACAACAGGTTCTGATACCGGAGGATGAAGTAACAACGGGCCTTTCAGGAAAGCCTTACAGAGTCTATGTGCCATCAGGCTAGGCTTGTCTGCGACATGAAAGGTAGTAATCGCACCAATTGGACTTTAATGGTTGCGGACGCTGAACCCTGGTTAAAAAGCATAGACAAGAACTCCAATACGGACGAAACTGGAGCTGTGTAAGGGTCAATCTTTTTGGCATGTGCCCAGATTGAAAACCTCTTCCATTTGCTGTAATAAATCTTCCTGGTCGAGGGCTTATGAGAGGAAGCTAAAATATGAACCACCTCCGGCGAAAAATGATGAAGCCTAACTAATGATGGAAGTGGAGTAACCAGGCTGTCAACCGGAGGGTCCGAAGAGAGGGATGAGGCTGCCCTGACATGTGTGGTTTTGGGTCCAGAATCCAAAGAGCATCCATGAGATAGGGGTGGAAAAAGGGGAACCAAATTTGACGAGGCCAGTGTGGGGCAATCAGAATCATTCTGCTTCCCAAGGATTGTGCTTTCTGAATAACCTCTGACAGCAAGGGGATCGGAGGGAAGGCATATAGTAGACCGGAGGGCCAATCATGGACTAGAGCATCCCTGGGTGACTCCCCCTGAGGGGGGAATCAACGTAAAGTATCTGCCGCATTTGGCATTGAGGGGGCTGGCAAAAAGGTTGCAGCAAGGCTGACCCCACCTGCAGAAGAAATGTTCCGCCACTTGACAGTTCAGGGACCACTCATAAGGCATCATAATAGCTCTGCTTAGCCTGTCTGCGATCACATTGGACTTCCCAGGAATGTGCGTTGCCACCAGAAAATGTTGGGAAGACACTGCCCACTGCCACACTCGCATGGCCTCACTGCAAAGGGGGTAAGACTTGGTTCCTCCCTGCTTGTTCAGATACCACACCACTGACATATTGTCTGAGTGGACTGCAATAATCCCGAGAGGAAGAAAACTCTGGAGTGCTTGCAACGCTAGTAGCACAGCTCTCATCTCCAGGACATTGATATGCAAATGCATCTCGTGCTCTTGCCACGTGCCTTGGACTGTCTTGCCTAGATAATGCCCCCCCCACCCCATCTGGGAGGCATCCGTGGTCACCATGGCAACCGGGGGCGCAGGAACGAAGGACTTTCCCGCATTCAGGTTGTCGGTGCAAAGCCACCAACTGAGATCCTGTTTGCACCTGTCTGTGAATAGAATAGGGTGAGAAAGTGGAAGAAGATGAAGAGACCACTGGGCAAACAGTAGCCACTGAAGGAGCCTCGTATGTAACATTGCCAGAGGGACTAACATAATCGTAGCAGCCATTGTCCCCAACAGTTGGAGGACCCATCTTGCCTTCGCTCTTCTCAGAGGGAGCAAGGCGTGAACTTGTTGTTGTAGGACTCTGATTCTTTCCTGTGGTAGAAACGCCCACATGAGGACGGTGTCTAGTTCGGCGCCTATAACAATGACATGCTGTGAGGGCAACAAGGCAGATTTTTCCCAGTTCAATGCGATGCCCAACTGTTGACATAGGTTGATAGTAGCGTCCCTGGTCTGAAGTAGTAGATGCCTGGTGGTGGCAGTAAGGAGCCAGTCATCCAGATATGGAAACATTTTGAAACCCTGACGTCTCAGGTGAGCAGTCACCACTGACATGCATTTGGTAAACACCCTGGGGGCTGTGGTGAGACCAAAGGACAGGGCTCGAAACTGAAAATGACTGGCTCCCAGCCGGAAGCGTAGGTGACTTCTGGATGCCATGTCCATCTTTATGTGGTAGTAAGCATCCTTGAGGTCGATGGAGCACATCCACACTTCTTTTCCCAACAATGGGTGAATAGACTGCAATGTGACAATTCGGAACTTGGACTTTTGCACATGGGTGTTCAATTGACTGAGATCCAGTATGGGTCACAGGTCCCCTTGTCCTTTTCGGCACCAAAAAGAATTTGGAGTAAGTCCCTAATCCGATATGGCCTGAGGGGACATGTTGGATGGCTCCTTTTTCTAGCAGCTTTGAAATTTCTGAAGCTGCATAATCCCTTTGACTGGGTGGAACATCCGGGATTTTCTTGATTGGAGGGGATTTGACGAGAAGGGAATGACATATCCTCCAGAAATTATTCGTAGAACCCACTGGTCCTGGGTGATGTCTTGCCAGGCCTCCAGGTATAATGAGATTCGACCCCCGACTGGCTCCAGAAACGCACAGTCGGGCCTCCCATCAGGAGCGGCGGTAGGGAGAACCACGAAAGGAATAGTGGTCTCCCGAGTTGCGGGGGCCTCCTCTGCCCCTAGGGCGGCGTCTCCCTGAATAACCACCCCCTCCCCCTGCCTCTGGAGGGGGGCTCACCTTGTGCACCAGGAAAAAACCTCTGTGATTTCTTGAACCACATTTTACCACCCCTCTGGGCCTTGGGATAAGGCCTAGAGGGAAGGGAAAAATGGACTCCTACGGCAGACAGAGTCTTTCTCTCCTGCTCGCACTTGGTGAGAGTGTCTTTCACCTTGGTTCCGAACAAAGAGGAACCATCAAAAGGGTTGTCGGTGAATGAAGACTTGAAGGCCTCCGCGAAATGACAAAGGCGCATCTAGGCCTGCCTCCTAAGAGCAACTCCTGAACTTGCTGCCCTACTCGCTCCTTAGGCTGCATAGGAGATTAGCCTCATGCAGGAGTTTGCAATGGAATTGAGGGTAGACATCTGAGCGTTGACCATCTGAGCCACCGTCTCAGAAACATTACCTGTGAGAAAATCTCCAAGCTCCTTGAGGAGATCTCTCTGTGGCCGTGTAAAGTGCAAGAAATAATTCAGTGACCGTAAAGTAAAGGTCACTGAAGAAAAAGTATGCTTCCCGTACTGGTCCATGGTCCTAGACTCCTTGTTAGGAGGATGGACGGTGGAAGAAGTCTCAGCTAATTCCTTCTGAGTGGCAGCTGCCACCACCATGGCATCCACAGGGACTCCCTTGGATAGAAATTCCTTATCAGGAGGAGCAGACAAAAATTTATTGGGTCTCCTGGGGACTGGTTCCACAGAGTCAGGGGTTTCCCACACCCTTCGACAAACCAAATCCAGAAGCATGAAGGGTGGAGATACCCAAGAGACGGAAGGCTGAGCACCAAAGGCCTTCAAGAAGACCAACTCCTCCTCAGAAGGGGCTTTGGATGGCCAGTTACCTCTTTGTTTCAAAATCTCTAGGATGTTAGAGAAAGAAACATCCTCAGAGGATGACTTGGGGGACCCCTCCGATTCCTTGAGGTCGGTGTCTGATGTGAGAGACTCATCCTGGGAATCTATGTGCTTCCTCTTGCATGTCTTCTTTCTGGGTGGCTCCTCAGGCAAAAACTCTGAGGGACCCTCAGAAATGTGGGGACCACTCGTGGGGGTACCCTGAGGCCTTGGGGCTCCGCTGTCTAGAGATAGATGGCGATCAGAGACCTGCACCAGTGTAGTAGAGGACAGAATGACCGACCCGCATGATACCGCTGACGACTTCAAAGGCTGGTCCCCCCGAATCTGAAGAACGACCAGCCTCTGAAGCCACGACAGGAGCCGAACTTCCCAGCATCGAAACACGGAGAGGGAGACTAGGAGCCAAGAGATGTCCCGAAGCCTCTCCCTTGTGTCCGACCAAAGAATCCTGAGTCCTGAACCCCATGGACGGCGCCGACGGGGTCGGAGCTGACGTCGGTACCGATAAGCCAGGAGGGGCTGTCGGAACCGACCTAGGGACATCATGCAGAGCCGAGCACTCCGGCTCCGAACGTTGAGGTGTGCTCGGAGGAGGAAGTATAGAAGCAGGTTGAGGTACCGGCTCCGGAGCCGACTGGGTCAGAGCAGAGAACAATTTTGCCAGAATCGGTGACTGAAGGAGTCTCTGCACCACTCTATCGACATCCACATCCGATAAGGTCCTGAAGGATTTAGAGGATAGAGAAGGAGATCGAGACCTCCTCTCCAAAGGGGAACTGCGAGGAGGGGATACTGGCCTAATACTAGGCGATCAGCTCCGAACAGGTTCCAAGAAAATTGGAGCCAAAGCAGGTTCCATAACAACTGACACTTCCTGCGGCCCCGAAGACAATGGAGCCGAGGAAGTCTATACAGACTTTGCTATTTTCTCATGTGGCTCCGAGGAGACTGATGGAACCGGAGATCTCTTTTTTGATTTAGAAGATTTAGTCTTAGAGCTGGAAGCACTCTCCAGACCCTCCTTGAAGGAGGGTTTCAGAAGTCCCTTCAAAATCAATTTATTCTTCCTTTCCTGAAGAACTCGCGGACTAAAAGCATGACAGAAGCTGCACGACTCCTGGAGATGAATCGCTCCCAGACAATATACACAGACGGAGTGTCCATCGGTAATGGACATTTTGTAACTGCATCTAGAGCACTTCTTGAAGCCAGAGGGTTTGTGCTCCTTAGTCTCTTTGGACATAGTTACCAACACTAATAAAGCACCAAGATAATCAAACACTGAATAAGGACCAACGGTCAAAGATTCACAATGTGGGAAAAAACTACAATATACAATACCACAAGATTTCCAAGTTAAACGATCCTTAGACACAAACACAAGGGAGAAAGGACTAATACCTCTAATTTAAACGGTACTTAGTCCTGGTAAACTCAAAAGACACAAAGAAAGCAAGGGGACAGACTAGGTCCTCTAACTGAAACGGGCCTAGCCAGTCGGAAACAGCTAGTGGGATACCACAGAAAAAAACTATCCAAAACACAAATTTTTCACAAGACAAGAACACACAATAGCTATTAAAACAGCTTTTTGTTTGCAACAAATTTCTCTGATAAGGAAAAAAAAAGGGTACTTAGCCACAGCCAAGAGTGACACCACGTCCGAGCTACACGAGCGGCAAACGCGATCTTGAGATAGACAGCAGTGTGGCATGGGATACCATCTTAGCCCAGCCAACAGAAAGACTTCGAGCTAAAATAGTTTGCCGAGTCGGAGCCGACATTCGGCTCCGAACCCATGGGTAAGAATGTAGGCAAGATTGGACTACATAATATCCTTTTTTCATGAAACAAAAAATAGGAAAGAATTCATATAAAATTTCATACAGAAGTAGAAAAAGAGACTTTAAAAAGACATCTGATATTTAAAAATGTTTGCAAAAAACTGATGGACATTTCAAAAGTCTATGACAGTAGAGGTTTATGAACTGGGGGATGGGACTCTATTGTTGTTTTGAGAATGGAAATGAAAAAGATTGTGCACATTCCATCTGTTATAAATATCAACGATAATAGTAAAATATTAGGGACAACCTAATATATGTTTTTTTGTGGGGAAAGAAGTACATTTTCTAACTGTGATAAAAAAAGTTATATATGTGGGAAAAATCGGACACAATGTAAAAATATACGAGTTTGAATGCTATAAATGCCAACAAACTGAGCATTTTAGAATGATATAACAAATGTGACATAGATGTAATTCTAGATGCTTAACAGAGGAAAAACATTGCAAGCAGAAAAAAAATATGGGATGGAAATAACTTTGTTCTGGAATAGCAGTATTATGCAGAAGTACAGTTGTGTACCTACCATAAATGTAGATGTTCAAGTGTATTCACTGTTGCAGTCATTACAATTGGGTTATCCTGCTGGCAGGCTACCCGCAGTCGGCCTGAGTTCCAAAGTCTAGGTCCGGCATCGGTTGCTGTCGCCTCTTCCCTGACGTCAGTGCGCCAGGGGTATATAAGATGCAGCCGATGCCATTTTCTTCAGTTTTTCTTGCCTCAGATGTCAGGTGCCCCTAAAATGGTAGGCTAAATTATGCCAATAAGCATGCATGCACAGAAAACAACTTTTCCTTCATCTACAAGCAAATACACCACACAGGTTGTATAGAGTAGAAAAGTACAGTTAGGTCTCAGCAAAGAAGAAAGGGGGGTGGTGGGAGGGTAATCTGGACTGCAACAGTGAATACACTCTAACATCTACATTTATGGTAGGTACACAACTGTACTATGTTCATCGTGTTTCACTGTTGCAGTCATTACAATTGGGTTGAATCCCAAAGCTAAGGTTGGGAGGCTGGAGCTAAATAGGATTAGGAGAGGCTATAAGGCCCTGCAGAACTGCAGTGGCAAAGCCTGCCCTGGATTTAGAGTAGAGAGGTAGGTGATAGTGCTTTGTAAAGGTATGCACTGAACTCCAAGTTGCAGCCTCTAAAATGTCTTTGGTTCGTACTCCTCTGAGGAAGGCTGCTGAAGTGGCTGCTGCTCTGGTTGAATGCGGCCTAATGCCCTTAGGCACTGATTTGCCACGCTGTGAATAGCAGAAAGGAATGCAATGGCCTATCCACTTTGAAATAGTCTGTTTTGAGATGGGCTTTCCTTGTGATGCTGCAGCATATGCCACTAGAAGTTGATCAGTCTTTCTGAAAGCTTTAGTTCTGTCCAAGTAGAAGCGTAGCTGTCTGTGAATGTCCAAAGAATGCAGAATTTTCTCACCCTTATTCTGTGGGTTTGGATAAAAAGTAGGCAAATGAATTGTTTGGTTAAGGGCCACACTGGACACTACCTTAGGCATGTAGGGTTTTGTCCTCAACGAAACCCTGTCAGGATGGAAAATGATAAAAGGTTCCACAGCCATGAGTGCCTGTAACTCTGAGACTCTTCTAGCGGAGGTTATTGCTAGGAGCAGAGCTGTTTTCCAGCGGAGGTTATTGCTAGGAGCAGAGCTGTTTTCCAGGATAAGAATTTTATGTCAGCTGCAGAGGCTGGCTCAAACGGAGGCAGTGTGAGTTTTTCCAAGACATAGCTGAGGTCCCATGCGGGTATTGGTGCTCTACTTGGAGGTCTTATGTTTTTGGCCCCTCTGAGGTACTGTCTCAATAACGGATGAGAAAAAAATAGGTGGTTCTGTACTGTAATGAGCTGAAATGGCAGAGGCATGCATTTTAATTGATGAAAAGGAAAGGCCTTTATCCAGCATCTCAGTTAAGTATTGTAAAATCTGAGGAATATTTGGAACAACCTTGTCAATGCCTTGTGCTTGGCTCCAAGCACAGAATCTTCTTCCATTTGTCTGCATAAGATTTTCTGGTGCTAGGCCTCCTGGCCTCCAAAATAACATCCATTACTGCTTTAGAAAGAGGTGTGTCTTGAGAGGCTATACTATCTGCCATGCTGCCAGTTTTAAGGTTTTGAGTTGGCTGTGCAGTATCTGGCTGTCTTGTTGGGTCAACACGTGAGGAATTTGAGGTAATGTCCAGGCTGGGCAGTGAGACAAGCTCTTTAGGACTGGGTTCCAGTGCTGGCGGGGCCAGTCTGGGGCAATCAGTATCACTTTTGGTTTCTCTTGTCTGACCTTGAGGAGTACCTTGGGGAGGAGAGGCAGAGGAGGAAAGGCATATACTGTTTGATTTTTCCAGGTGAAAGATAGAGCATCCACTTTCCATGCTTGCTTGTGATAAGTCCTTGTGCAGAATCTTTGTAGCTGGTAGTTGTGAGGAGAGGCAAATAGGTCTATGTCTGGGCATCCCCAGGTCTTTGTTATCATGCTGAAGACTTGTGGATCCAATTTCCACTCATGGGGATCCATTAGATTTCTGCTTAGTTTGTCCGCCAGAGTATTTTTCCTTCCTGGCAAGAATTGAGCTTGTAGATGTACTTGGTAAGTCAATGCTGTGTGCCACAAAAGTCCATGGCTAGCCTGCAGAGGGGGTAGGAATGTGTGCCTCCCTGCTTGTTTATGTACCACATGACTGTAGTATTGTCCGTCTTTATTAGTAGTTGTCCTGGATGAAGTTGATCCTTGAAGGCTGTTAGGGCATTCTGAACAGCTAGCATCTCTTTTTGATTGATATGTAGATGCATCTGACTTGCAGACCATGTGCCCTGAATACATCTTCCTGCCATATGGGCCCCCCAGGCGTAATCTGATGCATATGTTGTCAATGTCTGCCTGGCTGTGGGTAAGGTGAATGGCTGTCCCATGTTGTGGTGACAGGCTTTTGCCCACCATCGAAACTCCTGTTGCAGGCAGGGAATGAGGGTAATTATTGTTTCCAGGCTGTGGCACTGTTGAGTCCAAACACTTTTTAGATACCACTGAAGTTTCCTCATATGCAGTCTTGCATATGGAATTAGCAGAATGCAGGATGCCATGAAACCCAAGGCCTGCAGAATTTTTCTTGCAGATAACTGGGTCTTTTTGCTTTTTGTTGCCAACATTTTGAAGTAAGTAGTCCATTGTCTGCGTTTGTCTGGCGCGAGATAAGCCATCTGGGCAGTTGTATTTAAGCTTGCACCCAGGAATATTATCTCTTGAGAGGGTACGAGTTTTGATTTTTTCTCGTTTACTGTGTACCCTAGACTTGTCAGTAATCGTTTTACAAATGCCAGATGCTGTAGTAGAATGTCCTTGTTCTCCGCTTGAATAAGGCAGTCGTCCAAGTAAGGATACATTTGTATTCCTTTTTGCTGCAAAATGCAATTACTGGTGCCAGGCACTTTGTGAAGACCCTGGGTGCAGTAGATAAGCCAAAAGCAGTTCAGAGACTTGGTAGTGCATTGAGCCAGCTTTGAATCTGAGGTATCTTCTGCATGTTTGTCTGATTGGGACATGCAGGAATGCCTCTTTCAGATCTAAAGTCACAAGCCAAGCCTTCTTGCCCAACATGGGCAGAAGCTAAGCTGCTGTAGAGTCAACATTTTGAATTTTGGAATATCCAGATATGTGTTTAGAGTAGATAGGTCCAGTATTGGTCTCCAGGCTTTGTCCTTTCTAGGTACTAAGAACAGTCTTGAAAAGAATCCGTGATCCTGCTCTTGTTCTGGTACTTGTTGAATGGCCCTCATGTCCATGAGGGATGAAACTTGGTTTTGTGCCTCTGCCCATGGCAGGTCTGGCATACCGTTTTGCCTTGGCAGGGTGTGAAAGTGGAAGCTGTAGCCTTGTGAAACTATATTTAGAACCCATCTGTTCTGGGTAATCATGTGCCAATTTTGTGAAAAAAGTGCTAGCTTTCCCCCCAAAGGGGCTGCCAAAAGATAAGTGCTTGGTGCTGGAAGTGGAAAGTCATTGAGAGCATTTCCTGTACGGCTGTGATTTTTCCTCTCCGCTCTTGGAGGTAAAAGCACCCCATTGTTTAGGCCTGTATGAGCCTTGGGGCTGTGATCTGCCTCTCGGGCGTCTGTGGTCTATTTGACACTAGAAAGGACCAATTTTTTGTAGGCCGGTTCCTGCTAAATCTGGGAGGCTGTACCTGTAAGAAATCCTTGACTGTTTGCATAGATTTAGCCTTGTCCTCCATTTTCTTCAACACCTCTTCTGTTTTAGCACCAAACAAAGTACCATGCTGTAAAAAAGCATCTAATAGTTTTGCTTTAACATGATCTGGCAAATTTTGTTCTTTTAACCAAGCACGTCTCCTAATGACAGAACCTGTAATAGCGGCCCTGCAGGAGGCCTCAAGAGAATCAAAACCACATTGCAAAGTATGCTTTCCAACTTGTTCAGCTGCATGTAATAAATCCTGCATTTCTTTATTGTCTGCACATTCTGCATTTGCTGGCATTTTCTGTTTAAGCAAAGATATAAGATATTGCTGATACTTAAGCATATGAAATTGGCAATTTAAAGCTCTTACAAGGTAGCAGAGGTATAAATCTTTTTGCCCCATCTGTCTAGGGCCCTAGAATCCCTATCAGAGGGAATAGGGTTTTTTTGCAGTAGAAGCCTTGACCCCTTTGGGACCCTGAGAGATGGTTTCTGGGTCAGCTGTAGGGTTCTTATAGAGAAATATATGTGAATCAGGAACCCTGTAGTATCTGTCTGGCTTAACAGGGGCTGGTGGTAGAGAGTCTGGAGAAAAAACTGGACTCTGTAAATACATCATCTACAATGTCTAAAACAGGCGGAATAGAAAGGGGCCTGTGCTGGGGCAATAAAAGGAAATCTCTGAGCCTTTTCTTGGATTCTGAGTAATCTTGGCTCTCCCAGTAGAAATGCTCCCTCATAGTATGCAGTGTTTCCCCAAAAGAATAATCCTCAGGAGGAGAGGCTGAAGGGATAGATTCTTCAGCATCAGAATCCTCATAGGGAGGAATAGAGTAATCCTGTTCAGAGGAGGAATCAGAGGAAATGGAAACCTGCTCTGAAGATTCATATTCTAACTCTTGCCTAGGCCTCTTTTCAGGAGGGGGATGGGAACCCCTGATCAAAGTAATAAGGTCTTCGGCCATTTTAAGCATCTGTTTTTTTGGCATGGAGGCCTGTCCGGGTAAATGCTGTACTTGTTTCTTTGTCTTTAGAGCTGCTTTAGTCTTTGTAGCTGAAGTAGGTTTCACATATAACTGTGCAGGCCTGAAAACACTCTCAGAAGCCGATGCCTACTCAGCAGCTCTGGACCCATCTGAGGGAATAGTTTCCGAGTGTCCAATACCTTGAGTTTCCAGAGGCCCAGTCGGCTCCACGTGGGAGTCGGAAGCGGCCTGTGGCTCTGAGGTAGCAGGCGTCAGGGGCTGCGAAAGCGCCTCACTGAGAACCGGCGACAGGCCGATAAGAAGCCTCATCGCCGGTTTTGGATCTTGGATTCCTGCCCTTTTCTTTTTGTTTTTTTGTAAGTTCCAGTAGTTGGCTGATCCGACGGCATTATATAATTAAATCTTCTGCCAAAGTAATGAAATGCAAAATCGTACTGACACTTAATAGTGCGTTGGTTAAATCTAGCACTAAACCGACAACTAGCAACGTTATGGTCAGGGCCTAGGCAAGGAATACAGTAAGAATGAAAATCCTTATGAGGTATTTGCTTCCCACAAGAAATACAGTTATTAACTTTTTCTGACATCGGTCTGGAGCAAGAAAAAAGTTTCCCCAACGGGGTACTTAGCCTTAATGAAGACTTCGGATCTGAAATTTGAATTTAAAAACTTCAGGAGACGGCCGACCGTCACTTGCGAACTGCTTTTGCTTCGGGCACCGCGCGGCAAGAAAGACTGAAGAAAATGGCATCGGCTGCATCTTATATACCCCTGGGGCACTGACGTCAGGGAAGAGGTGACAACAACCAACGCCGGACCTAGACTTTGGAACTCAGGCCAACTGTGGGTAGCCTGCCAGCAGGATAACCCAATTGTAATGACTGCAACAGTGAAACACGATGAACATCAGTAAAGATATTAGATGCAACATTAGTAAGAATAGGAAGATTAACCATTATTAATGTCAGATGGCAAGAAAGAATGCACACAATTATAGCATTATTATTTCAACAATTACTGGATTACACAGTAGTAAATATATTACATTATAATAACAGGACATTTTAACTGTAATTTAAGAGACAAAGTAAAAGAAAGCAAGGGATACAAGACAAATGTTTGTAGTAATGAAATGTGGGATGTTGGTTATATGGAATTATAATGTTCTGGAACTGCGGTGGTGGTGCTGCGGTAGCGTTGTCGCCTCATAGAAAGACGTTGTCCTGTTCGATTCTCAGCTAAAGCGTCTTCTGTGTGGAGACATGCGTGAATAGGTGTACCTTCATTGAAGGTTGTGCGTCAGAGCTGGCAACTCAGTACGTAAAAATCTACTGCCAATCATTAGCAGACCGGAGTTCCACTGTGGCGACCCCTAACTGGGAAAAGCCGAAAGATACAACATAATGTTCTGGATATAGACAATAGGTGTTCTTAAATCAGAAATAGATTGTTTCATAATATCTAAAGGAATAAAGACAACAGAAGCAGTTGTAACAGGATTTACAGAATATTTAGGAATATTGACTGAGATATATGAAAGTAAAAAACACATGCAAATAAAAAAATAAAAAGAATAAAAAGAAATTAGAAAGAATGGAATGAAAAGGGAAAAGAAGAAATAATACAATTATGGGGAGATCATGTTACAATGAAAACATTTTATGCCAGTTTGTTGGAATGGTGGGTTGCATTTAAAAATAAATATAGGAAGCTTTTTTAAGATGGAAAAGAGGAAGTAGAAAAAGCTAGAGAGAAATGACAGTACATATTATGACAGAAAAAGAGTTATATACAAGAAATTATAAAAAAAAAATCAAGAATATGTTATACAAACAGATATTTATTACAGAAAAAAAGAAGGAAGAAGTGTTAGCATATTTGGTTAAGATTGTGAAAGAAGAGAGTAGTGTGATGAGGTATAAAAACTAAGGATGGAGAGATAGTAAGAAATCAAAAACAGATAATAGAAACTGTACTTCATTATGTAGAAGAAATGTTTAAAGAAAAAAGAAAGATTGTAATAAAATATGAAAAGTTAAAAGTTTTTCAGATCAAGTAAATGAGGAAATTGAGAAAGAGATGACAATGCATGAATTAGATAAAGTTCTTGGACAAGTTAATATAGATTCCCTATTTTGTCAGGACCTGTAACTGAATGAGATGTATAAAAATGCAATGGAATGGCAGATGAGTACTTATTATACATTTTAAATGAATGACAGAATGAAGGTTTTTGTTATAAAGAATTGTGTAGTGGGATATTAAAATATATTTGGATAAAAAAGGTGAAAACAAAGACACATGGAACTGATTATAATTTTTTATGAAGATAATTCAATAAAGACTAGAAAATATAATACAAGACAATTTATATGGTATGAAAGGGAAGGCATGCCAAGAATTATTAATAACAGAAATTGTAGATGATACTGTAAATAGAAGAAATGATGCAAAATTTATGGTAGGTTCATAGGTGTTTACTAGGCTAACAACCACAAGGACATTTTAAGCCTAGCCATGCATCCCAAATTTCTGAAAAGTTCAAACACCCTTGATAAGTGTAAGTAGAAGCTTGGAAGGTGAAACATTTACAAGCAGGGACCTGAGAGATAAACCATTTACAGTCTGACTGTGTCCATTACTGACACAGGTGCCAAGCTAAGGATTAAATTCCTATTCCCCATCCAATTGTCCAAGTTACACTTGATTTGGGATAGGGAGGAACTCTGCTTCACATGGATGGGGAGCCTGTTCCATAGATACTTAGTCTCTGGGATACATACCCCTCTCTCCAGCAGGTCTTATTTATATCACAGGCAAGGTTTAAGTCTTTAAAATGGATAATTCTGGTGCTGCTCGTTTTGTGGATATGCAAGAGGTCCATCAGAGTGGGTCTGACAATGCTCTATATGCCTGGTTCTGTTTGTTTTGCGGATATGTAAGAGCTCTATCAGAGTGGGGTCTGACAATGCCTTGTATGCCACATATAGATCTCCCCTCAATAGCCTATAGGAGACAGAATACAGGAATGCAGCCTTGAGGCTGTCTGCATAAGACATGTTACTTGCACCCTGAATTCTTTTAGTGAGGAACCTCTGTGGACATTCCAATTGTTGGATATGCCTGGTTAGGTACATACCAAATGATAGGTCTGATGAATGCCGAATACAGTGGAACAATGACTTCCTTGGACATAGAGGCCATACCTATGCTTATAAGATGCACAACACAGAATGATTTCCTCACTACTGTAGACATGTGATGGTCAAAGGCTAGATTACTGTCTGTGTGTGTCCCTAAGTCCCTGACTACTGGATCAGCTCTAAGGGGTGTGTTGTAAATATGACAGTTACCAGAGTGGATAACTTCCCGAAGGATACTATTATGCATTTCTTTGTATTTATTTTTAGTCCATGGCTCTGGCACCAATTGTTTGCCTGTGTCAGCCCTTCCTGGAGAAATCTGTGTTGGTGGGAGATTCAATGACAGCTCAGAGTTTGCAATCATCTGCAAATTTAGTCAGCCAGAGTAAATGCCAAAAAGGAGCAGTACCAAGACCAATCCCTGAGGGACTCTGCCTGCGACTGGCCTCTTTGTAAAGGTGGACTTCCCAACTGGCTTTAAGTCCAGTTTTTTGCACAACAGAGCTACCCTAGTAACCCAGGCTGGGCAGCTGGACACTGGCTTGCAATTAGCTCACTGACCCAGGGCTTCTGGGCTTTATGGCATGCACACACTGTCCAACAGGGGCACATACACCCCACCCGCCATTAGCATGGGTCCCTGGTGTAGGTCGGAATAGGCCTGGTCCTCAAACCACTTATCACTGGCAAATACTCATGATCATTTGGCGACAACAGTCGACATAACAGAATCACCCAGAGCCTCATTTTACACCACTGAGTGACTAGCTCTGCCATGATGAGCAGTCCATTATCCATACTCTCCTATCTTGAGGATACTGTGCAACACAGCAGATGCTCAAAGCAATTGGTCTGTGCAACTCTTCCCTCATAGGGTACCATGTAGAATTTGTGCTGCTGGTGGGTTTGAGAGGAAAACACTCGGCATGATTTTTGGAGGTGGTAGAAACCTCAGAAAGATAGACAGAGCATGCAAACTCCAAACAGCTTTGGTCAGAGGTCAGGATCGAACCTTGTACTATGCTCAAGGGAGGCAAAAATCTTAACCATTAAGCCAACTTGTCTTAATCATTTGATTCAATAGAGCATAAGACACTATGGAAATTAATAGATGCATACTATTTTAGTGATATAGTTAAAAAGTCTATGTGACAGCATACAGTAATAATAAAATAAGAATTTTGATTAATGGTTGGTTAAATAAGAAAATAGGAATGAGTAATGGGATAACACAAGGCTGTCCTACGAGTAGTGTATTTGGTTTAGTTATGAATTTGTTACTAAGTAAGGTGAATAGTAAAATGAAGAGTTTGTTCGTTTGTTTGTGTCTTTCAGCTTTTTCCCGGTTAGGAGTCGCCACAGCGGAACTCCGGTCCACTAATGATTGGCAGTAGATTTTTACATGCCGAGTTGCCGGCCCTGACGCACAACCTTCAACGAAGGTACACCCATTCACGCATGTCTCCACACAGAAGACGCTCTAGCTGAGAATCGAACAGGACAATGTCTTACTGTGAGACGACAAAGCTACCGCAGAACCACCAAGTATATAATGCAAACAGGTGTACATATACCAGTGCAAATACCCCAGTTAATTACAGTATAGACAGCACCCCCTAAGAGTAGACCCAGTGGTACGTGATCTGGGTACTCAGGTTGATAGTAGTCTGAACTTCTATGTGACAACTCATTAGTAAAGGCATGGCATCAGATCAAAGGATGTTATAATTCCATTGTACTCGGCCCTTATCAGACCAATAACTGAGCACAATGCACCCTTTTGCATATACATCACCAGACATCTGCAACAGCTGGAGCGATCCCAGAGGTTTCTCACTAGGAAGATGCAGGGTATAAAAAACAAGTCCTGTGGGGCAAGACTGAAAGCCGCATTACTGCATTCTGTCTCTTACAGACCACTAAGATGCGATCTGTATCTGGCCTACAGGGTAGTGTCCAATCCAGCCATGATGGAAATTTACACATTCGTAAATCAAACTACACAATGGTCACTCATTCTAGGGATCTGAACCTAGCCTCTGACATGAATAAATCTTGGATTAATTTATACGTCGATTCAGTGATTGCCCCCAGTTTGCAGTTACCCACAAACTTGGTCAGCCAAAGGCCAGCTACATTAGCTTAGACTTCTGACAAATAAATTACAAACAGGAGAGGGCCTAGCATAAAACACTGTGTTACACTGCTGGTGACTGGCCTCTTGCTAGAGGTGAATTCACTCACAGTATGTGCCCTGTTGGTTAGCCATTTGGCTACCCACATAGTGCTGTAGGGATTTATGTCCACTTGAGAGTGTTTCTCTATAATTCTTGACTGGGGAATTGTGTCAAATGCCTTGGCCAAGTCGAGGTAGGTGGTTTGCAGTCTTTGCCTCAACCATGGCCTTGGTGACCTTCTTGTAGAAGTTAACCAGATTTAAAAGACATGATCTACCCTTAACGAACCCAAACTGGTTTGGGTTCAGAGTATGGAGATTCCACATGTCCTTAACTTTGTTCACTTAGCTATTGAAAATTGGGAAACAACTCTGGGTTAAATATGGCTAGGCTTGTACGGTCTCTTGGGCCATTAGCCTACTATTTTCCCATGAACCATATGCAGATGATATATTTACTAAAAATAATTTATGGATGAAGAAAACAATATTTTGTGTGGCAGAGTGTTTAAAAGAAATAGGTATGACATTAAATAAGGATAAAAGTAAAGGTTTGGTAGTAAGATATAAATAGAAGGATTACAGTTTACAGTGAAAGGAATCTCAGTACTGAAAATAAAATGTGGTTATAAAACAATATGTGAAACACAATGGGAAATTTTGTTACAAGAACTGAAAGAAACTGTTGGCTGTGGAGAACATATAAATTATCTTACACAGAAAAGCTAATTTGGTAAATTCAGTATTAATGTAAAAAATAGCATATATGCCATGTCTGTATACGACTCCACAAAGTGTTAGAAGTTATATTCAATTTTATATAGGAATTGAGATTAAATCCAGTCCAGAGAGGAGTGTTATACATGGACAAAGATAAAGGGGATTAGGATTATTAAATTTAGTAGTATTTGCATCTTCATTAAATTTATATAAAGTGATGAGATGGATAAATGAAAATTAGAAACTAGTGTTAAGACTGCTTAAGCTTAAATATGAAAAATTGTTGGGAGACAATAAGAAGAAATAAGAAAAAGAATGCATTAATGAAAAATTTTAAAATGCCAAGAAAAAATAAAAATGTGCAATATAAAGACTGATCAGATAGAAGAAGATGAAAAAATATGGCATAGGAATATAATGAAACCATGTTATTGTGCTGACCCTTGGAAACATTTACCAGAAGAAAAGATTATGTGTATAAAGAAAAGAAACAAGTGATGTAGTAATAAAGTACAATGTCAGGATTTTCTATGCAGATTGGGAATGAAAAAGTTGCCAGTAAAACCAAACATGTCTTATAAAAAGAAAAGTGAGAAAATAACTTTATACTGTGATGAAGAAGAAATGCAGACTATGTTTTTTTTTCTGAAATGTAAGAGAGTACATAAATTATGGAAGAATTTTTTTTCCAGAATTAAAAAATAGTAATGACAAACATGGACAGGACTGAACATGGATATAGAAACAAAGAATATAAGATAAAAACAAATATGGATAATTTGGAATGCGAGACTAAATGGAATTATGTTCAATGGAAAATGGATCTTATCAATGACATTAAGGTAAATCAGATTGTGATTATGGAAGAAAGACTGGTGGTGTAGTTTAAAGAAAAATAACATCAAAATAAAAAAACAATGTATAAAAGAAATTATGTGAATGTTTTTGAGCAAAGTCTTATTTTGTAAATATGTACAGAATTATATAAAAATGTAAATATGTAAATAAAGGGTTTAGTATCAAAATCTTGAACTTTAAAACACATTTTGTACACAAACACCCCCCATAAATTCCAAATTTCTGAATACTAATTAGTTAAACATGTCAGTTCAAAATGATCGAACCAACAGCTTCAACACTTATGAAAGTTTACCTGCTGACACTTACCTACCTGCTTCCCAGCAGTACGAACATGCGCAGTTCAGTACTGCACATCACTTTAATTCACGGTCTTGCAGGCACCCCCACGCCCCTGCAAATTATATATTCCAAATCCAAGATCACACTACAGTGTAGAAAAGGGTAAATTTCCTGTTCCGCACAGTAGCGTGATCTCTATTTGTAACGTCAACCTCATATGAGCAAAAGCACAGTGGCATTCACTAAAGGACATTCATAGAATTGCATTCAGCAATACAGGAATCAGCCAACACACATTCGGCATTCCCGTGTTCACCTAACTGCACTTCTACATTTTGATAGTAAACCAAATAAAGGACCCTTACTCTTTTTACTCTTTTCCAGTTAGCATTTGTGCCGGACAGCTGCTACCAGAAGGAACACCATTAGGAACAGGAGACGGGTTTGGTTTATGAAAGTTCCAATGTTCATGACGCGAAAATGGTGCACAGTCTGGATTACTGCACTTACAAGTTATTTGTGTGAAGGAAGGAAGTTTGGATAACAAAATACTCTGTGAGAAGATCGAGAAAACAGAACTCTCAGATTAGATTCATAGATTACTACTAGACTATTTGTCCTTGTGGACCATTTTAAGCCTAGCCAATCACCCCACGTGAGAATCAAACCCTACACCTAGTGTCTGTAAGGAAAACAACCTTAACCATTCTGCCAACCTCCCTCCCTGATGATGCCGTGCTGTGTGTGTGTTGGTCTCAGATCATGGAAGGCTGATTTCTGGTTTTGGAAAGGTCCTTAAGTCCGTGATAAGAATCAGCATAGGGACAATAACTTTGACATTCTTGGAACAAGAGATGCAGGTTCAATGTAGAAAAAAGTTTAGCACCAATACACATCTGAAACATTCAATTTATATTGATGCTGCTGTATCAGGAACAAAATCCACGAACAATCTTTAAAATGGAACAAACGGTTTATTGGAAATAAAGATGATGAGCGCTTTCGCGTGGTACCATCCACGCTTCTTCAGATAAATCATTTGAGTTTGTGTGAATATTTTATAGAACCGCTCCAAGGCGGGAAAGTCTGCTCATTATCTAATTAATTAATTGATTAACATTCAATCTAACTAAAGAATCTAAAGAACATTCAGATACATCAAACAGTAAACATTTTAGCCATTAGGGTGCGCTTATTAACTTAAAGCGCAAGCCAAAGCTGCGAATGCTTTCCTTCGAATATATAGGCTGCACTTTATGCATTTTTATATAAATTTTTTTTAGCGCACATGGTATAACAATGAAACTAAAACAATAAGACTAAAACAACAATGCAAAAATATGTACATATAAATAAATCAACTTAAATTATAAGCTTGTAATCATATATTTAGTTAAAAACTCATGTGGAACTACTGTTCAAAAACATATCTAATTTATGTATATATTCTATATAAACATAAATTAATATAACTTTATTCAATTTTAATTTTGTTCAATATAAAAAATATATAAATATAAAAAATAAAGTCATTAAGTCCTGACAAGACTGGAAACCTGTCACTAATGACTGGTGACAATACTGTGCTTACGTAGCTATATTTAAGATATCAATGAGTATTTTATATGGCACATTTAAAAAGAAATATAAAGCATTGACTTCAAATAAAAATTATTACATTAACTCAATTCATTGTAAATGCAACATTGCATCTATATTTATGTAGCACAAGGTTTAAAAACCTTTAAAATTAAAACACATGAGTACTGTGTCCATCAAAAAACTAACTTATTACTTCCTAGATATTAATAAAGGTTTGATAGACACGTGACTATTGAGACCTGGTTCAATGTGTGCGCCCAAACGGAGAATCCATTCAAGCTCCATTAATGCCAGCTGATTCTCTTTATCTCCACCTCTTTCATTAGGGACCACTATTTGTAAAACTCTGAAAGAGAAGGAGTGTATAGGGAATTCTCTAACATGTTTGGCCAACGCATTACTATCTATGGCTTTCCTTATATCATAAAGATGATTATATATGCGTTCCTGCAAGAGATGCAGGTAAATACTGTTGAAGAAGTAAAGAGAAAGGCTAGTACTGATATAAAAAATGTATGCTGTGTAGCCATGGCAAAAGGTTAATAAACAGGCTGGCAACATTAAGAACATTTTATATGTTAAGCAGCGTTCTATGACATGAAATCAAAATAAAAACAAAGGGGCTATTAACATACTTTTTATGGGATAAAATTGTTTCTCTGTTAGGCGTTTCTGATAAACGCATTCGGGTATTTACTCATATTGGAATAAAGACACTTTGTGCAACAACTTTTGAGTTAGCTGAAAACTTCTTGGTTGACTACGAAAAAATAATTTTGTTCATTATGGAACTTATTTCTAGTTAAAGGATTCATCATTATGCTTAAAAGACAAGTAAAGTAAATACACAATTCAGAACTTCTGAAATGTCATTTCAGGAAATTAAAGTAGTTCTGCTTTCAATGTGCAAACTGATTAGGTTAAAATATTTTATGACTAAAGGGGTTTATGGAATGGGGCAATGGAAGCTGAGGTTCATCTTCAATATAAAGAGGGAAATAATCGTCATTTACCTAGTATTACTTCAGTTAATAGTAAGAAAAGAATGTTAAGGTACTGGGGTCAAACCAAAAAAAAATGATTGTGGTTCCAGTTACCATTTGATAAATGAATGTGACAAGAGAAAATGTTATCAGTGTGGGGTGTAAGGCATGTGTTAGGCAATTGTAAAAAAAAATGTGTAGGATCATTTTAATTTAAATTATGAGAATGAAAATGAGTATGTAGAAGCTGAAGAAAATGTTGAGGAGATAGGTGTAAGTGACAAAAATATTGATGGTAAAAAGCGTAATGAAAAAGAGGTATGAAGGGGTGATAATAGCAAGGACTTGAAGCATAATGTGGAAATACAAATTCAATTTGATTTGTTAAGTGCTGAAGAACAGGAGGATAGGTTAGAGGAAGCTGAAGAAATGGGTAAAGAATCAACTGCTAAAGGAGTTTATAAAAGAAAGATAAAACTTTTACAAAAGAAAATTGTTAAAAAAGTGATAGCATTAAAGTTCTTTCCTTAAATCTTAACAGTTTACTGAATGCTAAAAAGATATTGCATACTTCAGTGGTGTCAAAAACAAGATTTCGATGGACTTCCAAGATGGCTGCACACTGCGTAACAGTTTAAGTCTAGCTTTCCCAATGTAAAAATAGAAACTCAACACAGAAGCCCAGTATACTTTGTGTTGATATGTAAATTTCAGTAACTGACTAGTAAGTGCACTGCCTGGATGCCAGGAAAAAAGAAATACAGAGCACCTGGAAAAAAAAAATCAGCTATAAAAAGTGGGGACAAAACACTGACTGGGGAAAGTTCAGCATCAGATCGGCAAAAAGCAATGCAACCTCCAGACGGGACTTCCAGTAACCTACAGGAAGATACAAGATAACTGCACACAGACCTAGGTAAAATAAACAAAACACTGTTGGAGTATATCAACACAAACAGCAAATGGCTGGTAAAAATGGAATAAGCTTTACACAGATATTCAGATGAGGGGATAAAGCTGCAAAAATCCAAGGCTGAAATTAAGAAAAGGCTGGATGAATACAAGACTGCATCGGAAAGAGATGTTCAAAATAACAGAATTAGAGGACAGAGCACATAGGGAAAATGTGACATTTTTAGTTACACCAAAGAAGCTAGAAGAAACTTTTAGTTATGTACTTACCATAACTTTAGATGTTTGGGATCCATCTCGCCTACATTCTGTACTGATGGGCTCGGAGCCGATCCTCGGCTCCGACTCAGCACGCTATGCTATAGAGCGAAGCCTCTTATTGGCTGAGCTATTCTCTATCCCAGGATGCACCACCACCACTTCCCCAGATCTTGTTTGTCCGCACTCATGCACACACACATAACTGTTTATATAACATTGCCAGATGTTTCAAGATGAAACAATAGAATTCGGACCGTCCGATCTCTTCTGATCTCCAAGGCAGGGGGAAGGAGGGTGGGATATTAGGAATGTAGGCGAGATGGATCCCAAACATCTAAAGTTATGGTAAGTACATAACTAAAAGATGTTATGTGATCCTATCTCGCCTGCATTCTGTACTGATGGGACAGCGTCCCTAGCACCTAATTCCTGGGTGGCTCACTGGAAAACACTCCTGAGCACTGTGGAACCAAATGAAGCTCGCCCTCAAGATGCCACATCCAATTTGTAGTGGGAAATGAAGGTGTGCGGGGAAGACCACGTAGCCGCAGCACAAATGTCACTAATGGCAAGCTTAAAATGAAATGCTATCGAAGTAGCCATAGCTCTTGTAGAGTGAGCTTTGACAGAGGTTGTAAGCTCTTTATTAGAAGAGGAATAAGCCTGAGTAATACAGTCCCTGATCCATTTGGCAATAGTGACCTTTGTGAAGGCTTTGCCCAATTTATTATCCGAAAAGGACACAAACAATTGATCTGTTTTCCGTGTTTGTTGGGTCCTGTCTAAATAAAAACGCAATTGCCTGTGAACATCCAATGTGTGGAAGATGTATTCCGCTTTGTTTGAGTACTTTGGAAAGAAAACTGGAAGTTCTAATGACTGTTGCAGGCAAAAACTGGAACAAACTTTAGGGACAAAGGATGGATTAAGCCTGAGAGATACTCTATCTTTGTAAAAAACCAGGTACGGTGGTTTTACAGATAGAGCTTGAAGCTCTGAAACCCTTCTGGCAGAAGTAATCGCGACCAGAAAGGCAGTTTTCCAAGAAAGAAGTTTCAAATCACATGTTGCTGCCGGTTCGAAGGGGGAGGAGGTTAAGGCACGTAATACCACATCGAGATCCCACGGAGGAACAGGATGAGAAATCGGAGGTCGTAAAAGCGCAGCACCTTTCATGAAGGTTTTACACAATCTGTTGCTCATTAAAGGTGGGTTTATAGATTCATGAAAATTGGAAATAGCTGCCAATTGGACCTTGATGGTAGAGACTGAAGAACCTTGATTGAATAGGGAAGTTAGAAATTTCAGGACTTCTGACACCGGAACAGTGATGGGATCTAGACCCCGGAGTTGAGTCCAAATAGCAAATCTCTTCCATTTGCTAGTATACAATTTCTTAGTGGCAGACTTGTGGGCCGAGGATAAAATATGTATGACTTCCGGGTCTAAAGTGTGACTCCTGACTATAGTCGGAAGAGGAGGAGCCAAGTTGTTAACTTCAAAGTGTGAAGGGACTGATGGAGTTGTCCCGACTGATGAATTAATAGGTCTGGGATCTGATCCAGGAACCATGGTCCGTCCAGTGCATATTTCCGAAGATAGGGGAACCATACCTGACGAGGCCAGTAAGGGGGAACTAAAATTATTTTGCTACCCAAGTGAGACGCCTTTTGGATCACTCTGGGAAGGAGGGGAACTGGAGGGAAGGCGTATAGCAAGCCGGTGGGCCAAGGATGGGCTAATCGTCCATAGGACTCTCCCGGAGCTGGAGTGAGGGAGAAGAACTTTCTGCACTTCGTTCAGCGGGTTGAAAAGGTCGCAACAAGGAGTTCCCCATCTGCTGAAGATCTGAGTTGTCACTGCATCGTTCAGAGACCACTCGTGAGGAGAGAGAATAGTTCTGCTTAGTCTGTCGGCTATCACGTTGGACTTGCCAGGGATATGAGTCGCTACCAGAAAACGTCTGGTCGCCACTGCCCATTCCCAAACTCTCATGGCCTCTCTGCAAAGGGGGTAGGATCTGGTCCCTCCCTGCTTGTTCAGATACCAGACTACTGACATGTTGTCGGAGTGAATGGCAATTACGCCCTGAGGGAGGTAATCATGGAGGGCTTGTAAAGACAGAAACACCGCCCTCATTTCTAAAATGTTGATATGAAGGAGACTCTCTTCTGAATGCCATTTGCCTTGGACTGACCTGCCCAGGTAATGCCTCCCCCACCCCATCTGGGAGGAGTCCGTCGTCAATGTGGCCAAAGGAGGAGGTGGAACAAAGGGTCGTCCCTGATCCAGATTGGAGGGCACCAGCCACCAGCGAAGGTCTCGTTTGCAGGTTTCCGTGATCCGTATGAGGTGACGGAGAGGGAGATCCTGGAAGGACCACTGTGTCGATAGGAGCCACTGGAGAATTCTCATATGCAATCTTGCTAAGGGGACTAGGAGAACAGTGGCCGACATAGAGCCTAATAGCTGCAGGACCATCCTGGCTGGAGCTTTGGATCTGAGAAGCAAGGCTCGGACTTGAACCTGTATAGTCTGTATCCTTTCTGTAGGAAGATAGACCCGCATTTGGTTTGAGTCTATCTCTACTCCGATGAACCTTATGCGGTGAGATGTCAGCAACACAGACTTTGGCCAATTGAAGGTGATTCCAAGGGAAGTGTCTAGTGATATGGTGGCTTGTAGGTTCTGCAATAGTAGACGCCTGGAGGTGGCAGTTAGGAGCCAGTCGTCCAGATACGGAAACACCTGGAATCCTAAACTCCTCAGGTGAGCAGTCACGACCGCCAAACATTTGGTGAACACCCTGGGGGCTGTGGTGAGACCAAAGGGCAGTGCGCAGAACTAAAAATGACCGTCTCCCAGGCTGAAGCGCAAATGTCTCCTGGACACCTGATCTATCAGGATATGATAATAGGTGTCCTTGAGATCTATGGAGCACATCCAAACACCTTTCTCCAGCAGTGGGAGAATGGATTGTAAGGTGACCATTCGGAACTTGGACTTTTTGACTGATTGATTTAGGATGCTGAGATCCAAAATGGGCCTCAAGTCCCCGGTCTTTTTTGGCACCAAAAAGAATCTTGAGTAAGTCCCTAATCCGATCTGGTCTGCGGGGACCGGTTGGATGACTCCTTTTTGAAGCAGCTTTGAGATTTCTAAGGCTGAGATTTCCCGTTGACTGGGTGGCGGGTCCGGGATTTTCTTGGACAGCGGTGGAGGGTGTGAAAAGGGGATGGCGTAACCTCCGGCGATGATTCGAAGCACCCATCGGTCCTGAGTGATACCTTCCCAGGCTTTTAGGTGCCTCAAAAAATGACCCCCGACTGGCTCCAGAGCTGCACAGTCGGGCAATCCTTCAGGGATTGTGGAAGGCTGAAGAGCCACGAAAGGACTCGCGGTCTCCAGTGTTGCGGGGGCCTCTGCCGCCTCTGGGACGGCGTCTTCCAGAAAAATTTCCCCCTCCTCTGCCTCTAGAAGGGGGATCATCCTGCTGCGAGGGATAAGACTTCTGGGATTTACGGAACCACATTTTCCCTCCTCTTTTAGCCTTGGGGTAAGGCCGAAAGGGAGTGGAAAATCGTGCCCCTACGGTAGTCAAAGTCTTACCTTCTTGCTCGCAGCGGGTCAATGTGTCCTTTACCTTGGGTCCAAACAAAGAGGACCCATCAAAAAGAGCGTCGGCAAAGGAAGACTTAAAGGCTTCCGCAAAATGACACAGGCAGAGCCAGGCTTGCCTCCGTAGAGCAACACCCGTACCCGCCGCTCTACTCGCCCCTTCGGCTGCATATGAAATGAGCCTCATGGACGAGTTTGATATCGATGACAGCGTAGCCAACTGAGAGCCAACCGTCTGGGCCAGCTGCTCAAGTAGGTTACCCAAGAGGGTATCTGAAAGCTCCTTGATCAGATCCCTCTGAAATCTAGTGAAGTGCGTTAAATAGTTCAGGGACCTTAAAGTAAAGGCCGCTGAACTGAGGGTGCGCTTCCCGTATCGATCCATGCTCCTAGACTCCTTATTAGGAGGATGGACGGACGTCGAAGCCTCTGCTACATCTTGTTGGGTAGCAGATGCCACCACCAGGGCATCTACAGCCACACCTTTGGTCAGAAACTCCTTCTCTGGGGGTGCAGATAAGAATTTATTTGGGCGAGCAGGCACCGGTTCCACAGAGTCTGGATGCTCCCAAGCCCTTCGACAGATCAAATCTAGGAGCTCGTCGAAGGGCGGAGACACCCAGGAGGCGGAGGGCTGAGCCCCGAAGGCCTTGAGGAACACCGACTCGTCAGCGGAAGGGGGTTTGGAATGCCAGCCGCCTCGTTGTTTGAGGGCTTCCAAGATGTCTGCAAAGGAGACATCATCTGAGGATGACTTAGGGGACCCCTCCGCATCATCAAGATCGGTGTCCAATGTGAGAGACTCATCGGGGGAGTCGAAGTGCTTCCTCTTGCACAGTCTTTTCCTTGGGGGTTCCTCCGAAGAAGCTTCAGAGGGACCTCCAGGAGGGGGGGGAACCCCACTGGGGGTGACCTCAGGCCCCATGGCTCCACTGTCTAGCGACAGGGGGACTACCAAAGACCCAGTCTCCGTGTGTAGGGAAGGTGCCGGTGAGACCGTGGAGGTAGCCAAAGAAGATTTGGCCAAAGCACACCTCATGGCCCTGAAGGCCGGACCGCTAGAGTCCTGGGAAGGTCCAACCCCCGTGGCCACAACAGTAGACGGTACCCCGAGCCGACCGTGAGAGGAAGGCTCGGAACTGAAAACATTGGTCCCGATGCGTCCCCCCCGGGGCCGACCGAGGAGGTCTGTGTACCGAACTCTGACTCGAGAGCCGGGGTTGGAGTAAGGGTCGGAGCCGACCCGAAAACCTCCATCGGCTCCACCAGCACCGGCTCCAACGGTGCCGAGGCTGCTGGAGGAGGAACCAGAACTACATGGTGGACCATCGGCTCCGAAGCCGAATGGGCTGGAGCCGAAACTAATTTCTGGAATACAGGAGACTGAAACAGTCTTAGGAGCACCCTGTCAATGTCCGAATCCGACATCTTGGAAGATCAGGAGGAGACCGACCGGGCCCGAACTGACTTCTCCATCGGCTCCGAAGGACTAGGGGACCGGCTCCGAATAGACACGACCAGTATCGGTGCCGAGGGAGATTCCAAAACAATTTCCCTCGGTGCCGAGGAGGGCTTCGGCGAGAAGGAAGAGTCTGAGCGCAACCCTCATCGGCTCCAAAATCAGTGGAGCCGATGAAGGTGACCTGCCTCTCGAAGCCCCAGCCATCGGCTCCGAAACCAGAAGAGTTGAGACTGGAGGCATCGAGGCAGACCGTTCCGCCCTCGGCTCCGAAGTCCGTGGAGCCGATGGAGAAGCCTGCCTAGATTTCTTAGTGGTCGGTTCCGACGGGCTGGTCGGAGCCGACGCTTTCTTTTTCTTAGCTGGAGAGGAAGAGGAAGATAAGGCCTCCTCGAAGGAGGGTTTGATAAGCCCTTTTAAGATCAATTTATTCTTCCTCTCTTGGAGGACCCTAGAGGAAAAAGCGTGACACACGCTGCAAGACTCCTGTAGGTGTTTGGCGCCTAAACAGTACACGCACGAGGAGTGATTATCGGTGATGGACATTTTATAATTGCATCTCGTGCACTTCTTAAATCCTGGGGGGTCTATGCTCTTTAGACATAATGCCTGGAATACTCAGTTTATCAGAGGAAAAAACACAAAGTATGTCACTTTAGTAAAAGATTTAAACAACAATAAAAAACTTTTTTTTTTTTTTTTTTTTTAAACTAGAGTCGAAAGCTCAAAAAAAAGTACAAATACAACTACAATACACCAAAGAAATAAGAGAGGGCCAAGAACCCTCTAACTCAAACAGGTACTTGACCTCTCCACAAAATAAGAAGACTCACTAAAGAAATAGGGGAAGGCCCCTCTAACTTAAACGGAAACCTTTCCCTGTTCAATCACACAAAATTACCACAAAAAATATTAAAAACACACTTATACACAACGATAGCTGTTAAAACAGCTTTTGGGTAAAGATTAAGGAATTTCCTGACAGAAAAACTTTCAGAAAAAAAGCACTTAGCTCAGCCAAGTTCGAGACCACGTCCTAGCTTGTAAGCGGCAAACGAGATCTGGGGAAGTGGTGGTGGTGCATCCTGGGATAGAGAATAGCTCAGCCAATAAGAGGCTTCGCTCTATAGCATAGCGTGCCGAGTCGGAGCCGAGGATCGGCTCCGAGCCCATCAGTACAGAATGTAGGCGAGATAGGATCACATAACATCAGACTGCATTCATTTTATGAAAGCACAATTAAGTAACTGGACTGATATTCCACAGCAGGAGTTGTTAGCTGAAAAGGCTCATCGTGTGTATCTTCCAAACTTGTCCATGAGAAAGCAACCGAGACCTTTAATAGTAAAGATGTAATCCCACCAGGAGAAGGAGTTGATTCTGACAAAACTGTGGCAGAAGGACAAATTACTAAAAGTGGGAGACGGCAGAGTATTTGCGGAGAATACTCAGTGTACACCAGGCAGAAGAGGAGTAAATTCATTCCACTATTCAGGGAATGTCGAGATGTAGGTGTGACATTCAAACTGCTGTACTCCGTTGTCTTCAAGGTATACTTCCCTGGAGGGATAAAATCATTGCCCAACAAAAAGTGAGCTGTGAAACAGAAGGAGATTGTGCTTCTTGTTCTTCTGGTAATAAAGACCAGAGAGCTTAACTGTGAAACCTTTTCCACTACAGCCTAACTGTGAAACCTTTTCCACTGTTTCACTGGAAAATCTGGGAGAGGAAGAATGGAGCAAGAGAGTTGACTAGGAGAATCAAGAACACTGTAATATCCAAAAAGCAGGAGACCAGGATCCAATCCACACAAACAATGTTTATTGAGCACTTTTGTCTCTTCAATAAAAACTTCTTCAGAATAACACAGCATATTACCCAACAGCCTTACATATGCTATTCCAACAAATTAGTCATCATTAACTAATTAATAAAATAATGTCCTGAAAGGACATAGAAACATTTAAAGAGCAACACACACACACACACACACACACACACACACACACACACACACACACACGTATCTGTGGTATAGTTTCCTGTGTTGCCCATATCCTTACTTGGATAGGAGGAAGCTTCTCTGTTCACCAGTGAGAGTGGGGAGATTTGAGCAGCCTATATGTCCCTGGAGGAGTGGTCTCAGCCCTGAAACTAGTAGCTTATTGGCCGTTTTGGGTCCATTCCCATCTCTTTCAGTTTCCCTGCTTTAAAACCTGCATTTGTGCGGTTTTGCGCCAGTATACAACTCCGCACAGCTCCTCGTGGTGTCCTGCAGAGAGATACAGGCAACAGAGAGACCCAAGAGAGACATTTCCAGATTTAAGTATTTTTCCTCTGTTTTTTTGCTCTGACTGCCTTTTCCCACCTAAAAAGTGAATTTCTAACTGATCTGTGCTTTAAAAAGTTTAAATTGCATTTGCCTTCTACTTTTAACAGTTTTTGCACTTGTTTTATATCAATTTAAGTCGTTTTTGTATTGTATAACTGTTGTAGGCTACACACTAAAGTGTGCTAGCCTGTTTATAGCATTTACAGTGTTTTCTGTTTTTCTGCCGTTTCCTGAAAAAACAAAAAAAAAAAAAAAATTTTTCTTTTCCCGACTTTGCTGAAATAGATTAGTCCAGACTTCAGGTTTTGTTGAATTCCAGACTGTGGTATAGTTGCCTGTGTTGCCCATATCCTTACCTGGATAGGAGGTAGCTTCTCTGTTCACCAGTGAGAGTGGGAAGCTTTGAGCAGCCTATCTGTCCCTGGAGGAGTGGTCTCAGCCCTGAAACTAGTAGCTTATTGGCCGTTTTGGGTCAATTCCTATATCTTTCAGTTTCCCTTCTTTAAAACCCACATTTGCGCGGTTTTTCATGATTTTGCACATAGCGCAGCATCGGGCAGCGCCGCTTAAATGGGTTTAAACTATTCCCGGCTCCACAAAGTCTGCTCTTCACTTTTTCCCTTAGAACTGTTCTAAATCTCAAACTAAGCACTCTATTTTCATTCTAAAGCCCTGCAATTGCTCGTATAAGTAATCTTATAAGTAAGCACTAAAACTAAAGCACTACACCCTCTTATACTCCCTTTAAGTACTTGGCTCCCTATTGGTCCTTTCTGATCAGTCAAAAATTGGTTCCTTATACTATTCTGGCATGTCCAAAAGTCAGTTTCATGTTTACTCTCCAGTCCAGCTGGTGAATCTGGGAATCTTGGGGCAATGTTACAACTGCCTTATGTACACAGACCACCCTCTCCTCCTCCCAACAAGCTCAAATATATGTGAGAGATGCAACTATATAGCCAAACTGGAGGCTGAGCTCTCTCAACCCAGTACTGGCGCAGTCAGTCAGGAGGAGAAGGCAACAGCAAACCAAACACAAACACACAAAAACATACTTGGAGGCTCTAAATAAAAATCTGCCCAAGCAGAAGAGACCTCCAAAGCAGACTTCCAAGCAACCGCTACCCCACAACAATACCCACGTATCACATAGTTCACAAGTCAGTGTGCCACACAGTCACAGCCCTTAAGGCTAAACAACACACCTAATACACTTGTAATAGGTGACTCTATTGTCAGACACTGATGTCCCACTCACCAGGCTGAACAAGGAGAAGGTCACTGTAAGCTGCCCGTCGGGTGCCAGGATCCGCCACATAACACAAGCACTCCGGTCACTCCAAAGCAAGTACAAATATGATTCTGTCATTGTCCATGCTGGTGTGAATGACCTAAGACGTACCTCCCTGGACTACATGAAAAGCGACATAGAGGAGCTCCCTGATCATGTAGCCCAGGCCGGTATGACCCTGACCTTGAGTAGCATCTTACCCTCAGCAAGAATGATGCCACAGTATAAAAACAAAATGATCAATTTTAACAACTGGCTAAAGTATTGGTGTCATTCAAAGGGGATCCAGTGTCTGTCAGCCTGGGATGATATGCTCGACAAGCCACGTTGCTTCGCTAGGGACGGCTTGCACCTGTCACCCCTGGGCTTTCAAATACTGGTTAAGGCTCTTGCCACCCCCACAGTGCCTTTTTTAGGCAAGGCTCAAAAGACAAACCCACCTCCATAGACAATACAAGGAAAAAGAAACTAAGGGTAATGCTGCTCAACGCCAGAAGTCTAAACCTCAAGATGCACACACTCGAAGCTCTGCTCAGTATGGAGAATATCGATATCTGTGCAGTAACAGAAACCTGGTTCAAGGCTCCCGAGAGCACCACAGCACTACCAGGTTATACCTCATACCATGCTTTTTGGCCCCAAAACTCAGACCGAACCACAAAAGGAGGGGGAGTATCCATATTCATCAAAGATACCCACACCTCCAGGTTAGTGGCACTGCACGAAGCATCGGAGACCATCCATGTGCAATTAACAGTGGGAAAAACTGCCTTTCAGTTTGTAGCCTGCCACAGACCACCCTCCCAAACTCAGGAACCCCACTCAGCTTTCCTGAGAACACTGGAGAATATGAAGGTCTCTCCAAATACCATCATATTGGGTGACTTCAACTACCCAAACATAGACTGGGAGCACTACTCAAGCCCAAACACCTTCGCCCAACGGTTCCTAGAATTTATAAACTCAAATGCTATGGAACAACTGATCACCACTCCCACAAGAGGGGAAAACATATTGGACCTGATCATCACCAACATGGGGACTCTATGTTCCATACCAGAGGTATACCCCTCATTGGTAAGATCTGACCATAAATTAATCTCACTGGACATCCATATCCCGTCCCCACCCCCAGCCAAGGAAACCACGGTGAAGAACTTCTCAAAAGCAAACTTCACACTTCTCAAACCAAAGTGGAATCCTTCAAAGCCCCGGGCCCAAACCGCAGAATCCTTTACAAACGCATTCTATGGACACCTACAGGAATGCATGGATCGTGCTATCCCAAATAAAACCAAGACTCACTCCTCCAAAGGCAGGAGACCTGTCTGGTGGACCTCAGCCATAAATAAGCTATACAACAGAAGGAGGAAGCTACTACATGATAGAGCAAAATCCCAAAAAGGGAAGGCATCTCTGATCAGTACTAGCAAGAAACTACGATCCCTCATAAAATCATCTAAGGCCAGCTTCGAAAGAAAAATTGCACAAGACGCTAAAGATAATCACAAGGCCTTTTTTAGTGAAGTCAGGAACCTGGGTGGCAACTCCCAGATATGCTCTGAGTTAGTGCAAAATGACAAAAAATACACTGAACCCACAGACATTGTCAACATCCTGGCAGACAGCTTCAGTGTAAGCTCCCCCCCCCCCCAAAAGAGCAAATGTCTATCCCAACAGAGTGTAGCCTCCCTGACATCACAGATGCACAGGTGAGAGCTGCCCTCTCCAAAGCAAAAAATACAGCATCAATGGGACTGGACGGTGTCTCGGGCTGTGTTTTACACGAGCTGCAAGAAGAACTGAACCCTCACATAAAGTCACTGTTCAGTCTCAGCCTTACTACAGGATATGTACCCATGGAATGGCATACAGCAACAGTGGTCCCACTCCACAAAGCTGGTGCCACAACGGACCCCGGAAACTATTGCCCTATAAGCCTGACTAGCCTGGTTTGCAAAGCTATGGAGCGTATCATGGAACTCATAAACAAAGACATTGGGAACCTCCAAACACTGGATCCTACCCAATTTGGCTTTGTTAAGGGCAGATCTTGCCTCTTGAACCTGAACCTTCTTTGAAACAGTCATCAAGCCATAGATGAAGTGAAGGTAGTCCACACAGTCTACCTGGACCTCGCAAAAGCCTTCGACACAATACCTCACTCAGGCATCATAAATAAGCTCACCAGCTTAAATATCAACCCCTATGTCACAAGATGGGTTGCAAACTGGCTCAGGGATAGAACCCACATGGTCAGAATTGCAGGTGCCATGTCAGAGTCTAAACCAATTACAAGTGGCATCCCACAAGGCTCATCCCCTGGGACCTCTCTTGTTCGGTATATATTTCTCTGAGGTACAGGCTAACACAGGAGGACTATGGCTGACCAAGTTCGCAGATGACTGAAAACTGGGTGCCATAATAGACTCGCCGACTGACACAAGCATCCTCCAAAAGGGTCTCACAGAGACGGATAACTGGTGCCAGACCATGGCCTAAAGCTAAATGCCAAAAAGTGCATAGTCATCCCCTTTGGGAAAAACAAAGTGCCCACAAATTACCACATAGGTGGTAATCCATTAAGTACGGAAGAAGTAATTAGGGATTTGGGAACCCAAGTAGATAGCAATCTCTCCTTTGACAATCACGTTGCCAAAGTGGTTAGAAAAACCTTCTATATAGCCCACCTTATCACGAAAGGGTTCACATCTAGGTCAAGAGAGGTCATTGTGCCCCTCTACTCATCACTCATCAGGCCCATAATTGAATACAATGCCCCATTTGGGATGTACCTTACCCGACACCTCCAGCAACTGGAAAGACCCCAAAAGTACCTCACCAAGAAGATCAAGGGACTCAAACAGATGCCCTAGCAGTTAGGCTAAAGAAACTCCAGCTCTACTCAGTTGCTTACCGCCTACTCAGAGGCGGTCTGTGCCTGACGTATAAAGCCATGTCCAAACCGGAATTAATGGACATGCTCCACCTCAGGAAATCCAAATCCCTTAGAGCCACACGCTCCAGGGACTTAAACCTCAGCACAGAAATAAATACGACATGCTGGAGGGACAGATTCATATCCCAGAGGATCCCCTCACTCTGGAACAAAATCCCAATCCATGTTAGGCAGAGCCCCTCAATGACCCTCTTCAAGAGAAATCTTGACGAGTGGATGGGAGATCGTAGGTTTATCCCTGGGATTTCTTCTGTGTCCCTATTAGACAGAGGCACAGTAAACTAACCTTAAAAGGGCTATCTTCTGTGACCTACTATACAGAGGCACAGTCAACTAATCCAAAAGGGTGGCGAAAGCCAAACACACTCTGGCTAGGCTTATAAATGCCCTAGGGCAGATAGCCTAGTATCAACCTATGAACCTATGAACAATAAAAAAGAAAAAAATGCAATTAAAAACATATAAAAGATACTTGACAATTAAATACATCCTATAATAAGTTAAAAATAATCAAAGCAACAGATGTCAATATTTATGCATATGAAAGTATATATGTATTTGTTGTTTATTAGCATCCTACCTTAATAGTAGGTATCTAGGACTGTTGTTGTTGCGTCTTTTGGCTTTTCCCTGTTAGGGGTCGCCACAGCAGAACTCCGGTCCGCTAATGATTGGCAGTAGATTTTTACATGCCGAGTTGCCAGCCCTGACGCACAACCTTCAACGAAGGTACGCCCATTCATGCATGTCTCCAGACAGAAGACGCTCTGAGAATCGAACGGGATACTGTCTTGCTGTCAGGCGACAGTGCTACCACAGTACCACCACCGCAGTTTGAAATTGTGCCTTCAGCCTGAGAACAGAGCTGATGGATACTGCACTATTAAGACCCGGTGCTTCAGATGCATTCGTCCTAATTTGCCATCTAAGCTCAGCCACTTCTAGGTAATCGTTGAGTGGCCCACCTCTTTCACCCATCCTAACGTGCTCAATAATAATGAATCTGTACCCATGTCCTTCAATGATTACTAATGCATTTTTAACATCTTTCCTACTGATGTCATAGTAGTGTTGGTAATTCTACTTCTAAACGCATTTTTAGTTTTACCAATGTAAAAACTTGGATATTGGGTGCATAGGGCGAGGTACACCACTCCTTTACTGCTGCAAGAGACTTTCCCTCGTATAGTGTGTCTCCCATAATTGGGAATATAAATATCCTTGGCTTCAATGATATATTGGCATTGTAGCCAATAGCAGCATTTAACCATCCCTGCCCCTATTACCAGGATCACATTTCTGCCTTTCCAACATATTTTTGATGCTACATTCCTTTTTATATACAATGTTGGGAACAAGGCCTAACAAATGTGCCTGTACTGCATCAATTTTAAATATGCTCCAGTTATGTTCAATAATACTCTTGATGCTGTAAAAATGATGATTAAACTTGAAAATAGCAGATTTTTATGGAAAGTCTTAGTATCTTGATTTTCTTTGTTTGATCACCCTCACCCTGTGCCAAGAAGGGGAAAAAATAGCCACTAGCTCTCATTTATTACCTCCTGAAGGATGTTGTTTAAATAATTATCTGGATAACCTCTATGTAGTAACATCCCTTTAAGGGTCTCAATTTGCTCTATAAATTGATTATATTCAGATATCATCCTGGCAAGCCATACCCACTGTCCTTTTACTGTTGCTTTAACTATTTTTAACTTATTATAGGATATATTTATTGTCAAGTATTATTTTATATGTTTTTAATTGCATTTTTTCTTTTTTTATTGCGAGTGCAATATTTATACGTGCATTGCTCTTTAAATGTTTCTATGTTCTGTCAATACATTATTTTATTAATTAGTTAATGATGACGACTAATTTGTTGGAATAGCATATATAAGGTTGTTGGGTAACATGCGCTGTTATTATGAAGACATTTCTATTCAAGAGACGAAAGCGCTCAATAGACGTTGTTTGTGTGGATTGGATCCTGTTCTCCTGCTTTTTGGATATTACAGTTTGTGCAGAATCAAGACTTCATTGATGAGAAATGAAGCAGAGACAGGATTTAGCAGATGGAGATCAACAGCAATAAAACCAGTAATAATGTGGGATTACAATGCAATAATTATATTTGTGAAATATGACAGAATAAGAAAATCTGGAAATATTGTACTTTTTCAGAATTTGTTGGACTTGTGGGGGGACTATGTGTCCTACTTCATGTCATTAATGTTTGAAAAAAATATGCATTGGGGAGAGGAAGAGAGAGGAGAAAATTAACTGTAAATAAAGAAAACATTTTTCTTAATAGCAATATTTTTGTGCTGTATGGTTTTCTTTGCATGATATAAAGTAAAGTTTTCTCGGTTATTTTTAAGTGTTATTGGGATTGTAAATAGGTGTTGCTGTTATTTTGTTCCTTTCTTTCTCCCTTATCTGTTTCTTCTTGTTCTGGTTAAAGAAATGTAGGCACTGCAATGTAAAAAAAAATCTGATTGAAAGAGCATGACAACTGAAAAAATAATGTCCTTTTTCTCATTTTTGCAAGGAGGAATGACTGAATTAAGGACCTGAGACTGATCTTGTAACAAGTTTTAAGAGAAAGCAAGTAAATGAGAAAGAATATTAAATATTATGAAGGTTTTTCTAGCAAATCAATGTATGCTTAGTAGCAATTCTGTATCCAGCCTCATGTCTCAAAGGAAACAATCTAATAAAGAGAAATTGACTGTTTCTCATGTCTCCATGGAGACAATCTGATAAAGAGAAACTGGTTACAGTCTGGTAGATAGTGACTGGCTGGGGAAAAAAGAAAAGAGAAACTGGTTAGGAGATGTTCTCTGAAAGCATTCAGGGGTTTTACCAGCTGGGAAGAGATATACTTAGTAGAAGCACAGGCTGCACCGTATGTCTTAGCATGGATAACCTTTATTTTAGGTTAACACAAGTCTGTATGTGTGGCTGTTAGTTTGGGAGATTTGCTCCTATTAGGAGGGCAAAACTTTAATATTTGAAGATGTACATCGTTTTGAATGTTAGTTTTAAATTAATAGTAAATTAATAGGTTTTAGGGTGTGTTTTTTTGAGGGCTTTCAATACAACTAAATGTTTTGTAGGATGTGACATAGGCTCAAATTATATGACAAGAAACAACTATATAAAAGTTCAACCTGCCAAACACTGTATGCATGTAACACAAAAGCTGGAACTACATATTTAACAAAAAAGGTGTACAGAAAAGGTGGGAATAATAATTTTTTAATACTATGATGCTTTCTATTGTTGTTCTTCTTCTGGCTTTTCCCGGTTAGGGGTCGCCACAGTGGAACTCCGGTCCACTAATGATTGGCAAATTTTTTACAGGTGCCGAGGTGCCAGCTCGACATCCAACCTTCAGCGAAGGCACACCCATTCTATGCATGTCTTTCGAATGACACTCGACCGCGGGGAGGACATGCAGACTCCACACAGAAGGTGCTCCAGCCGAGAATCGAATGGAAGAACCTCTTGCTGTGAGGCAACAACGCTACCGCTGCACCACCGCAGCTTACTATGATGCTTTCTGTAATGTCTTTAAATGTGAATGGTCTCACAGACAAATACAAAAAAGAAAGAATAGTGAACTATATTAAAAATGCAAACAGCTATGTTACAGGGGACACATTTGGAAAGAACTGTGTGAATTTGATAAAGAAAGGTTTTCAGGATTGTTATTCAGCAGAATATCTGGGACAAAGGAAAAGAGGGGTACTTACATTAATTGCAAGAGGAGCTCCAATAGTGATAGGAGAGGATAAAAAAAGAGAATATGGCAGATTTGTATTGTTAAGGGGCTACTGGCAAGGGAGAAGGATTACAATGGCATGTATTTATATTCCATCTAAAACTACTACAATGGACTTTAAGAAAATTCAGGGATAAATAATCAGTTTTCAGGAAGGAATATTACTTATAGATGGGGACTGAAATTTGATTTGCAGCAGTGAAGATGTGTCTGGGGGGCCCAGAAGGGAAAGTATAACAAAGGAGGGTAGATCTTTGAAGAAATTTATGAAAATATTTGGAATGAAAGATGTGAATTCAGTAATAGGAGTTTGGAGTGAATGTTCATATTATTCTCCAAGATATTAAAACTGGGTTAGGCTAGACAGAATTTACAATTCACAAGAACATGTGCATTTAATTGCACGTCTTGTTACACATCCAATAACTCTTTCAGATCATGTGCCAATAATAACTAAAATAAAAACAAAGTGTAATGAAATAAAAATGAGACATTGGTGCCTTCTCACCTATCTGTTGAAAAGAGAGGAATTTAAGGAATGGGTAGTGGAGATTATTCAGGAGCTATTCGAGAGGATAGAAATTACTTCTCAAAATATAGCTATGGAGTGGGATAAAATTAAGGTGGAGTTTAATAAGGTGGAAATAAAAGAAAGGGAGCTATAGTTAAGAAGCAACAAGAATTATTTAGAGGGGCTGACAAATGTTGAAGTGTTGCAGAATAGGGTGATCTCACAGAACAAGAGGAGGATTTAACTGTAGAATCCTAAGCAGAAAATATGGGATTACCTCAATAATATACACAAGTTTAGACAGATTGCTGTTAAGCAACTGTTTTTTTTTTATATAACACTAGAGCATAAAAAACATTTAGCACAATGACTCAGGCAACAGAAAGTAGAAAGGGCTGTCACCAAGCTAAGGGGAGCCTGGATCAAGGAAGGTAACAAAAGATCTTATAGAGGTATTACAAATATTTTGGAACTTCTATGAAAGTCTGTATAAAGCACAGAAATATGGAAAAAATGGAAACGTTTATGGAAGAATTAAATATGCCAAGGTTAGAGGTAGATGAGGCTCAACTGCTAACAATTAGATTAGGAGGAGAGGAGAAATTGTGATGTATAACCAATCTACAGGAAAGTCCCTAGGAAAAGATGGTATTCCTGTGGAAGTTTGGAAGCTAGGAGGGAAAAAATGACAAGGATCTGGAGGGTTTGGTTTAACAGTATTTTAAGAGGAGGAGAAGTACCAACATCCTGGAAGAAAGCAGTGGTAGCTATTGTTGTTTCTTTTGGCTTTTCAGTTAGGGGTCGCCACAGCGGAACTCCGGTCTGCTAATGATTGGCAGTTGATTATTACGTGCTGAGTTGCCAGCCCTGACGCACAACCTTCAAGGAAGGTACGCCCATTCACGCATGTCTCCACACAGAAGATGCTCTAGCTGAGAATCGAACCGGACAGCGTCTTACTGTGAAACGACAACGCTACCACAGCACTACCACTGCACAATACCTAAAATCCATCAGATCCAACTTCATACAGGCCCATCCCAATTGTAAACCATGATTATACAGTTTTCATATCTATAATTGCTAAAAGAATGGCAAAAGTGATGCCAAAACTGATATGGATCAATGTAGTTTTGTGGAGGGAAGGCAAACATTTGACAACATTAACAGAATACTGACGATCCAGAGGGAAGCAGAATGTAAGAAAATACCACTGTTGGTGGATCTTGATACAGAAAAAGCATTTGACAGAGTAAGCTGGGACTTTATGAGCAGGTCAATGGAAGCATTTGCATTTCCTGAAAAAAAAATAAGGTTGATTAGGAGGATATTTGAGGGATTGCAAGCGAAAAGTAAAGTGGATGGGTTCTTCTTTGATCATTTCTGCTTGAGCAGAGGAAGGCAGGGGTGTCCACTTTCCCTTTTGTTATTTGCACATTTAGAACCACTGGCAAAGAAAATAAGGGACTCAGAAATTCAAGGATATAATTGGTATAGTAGTCAAGAAAAGCTGGCTCTATTTGCAGATGATATTTATACCTGACAAAACCAGAAAGAGGCATTACAGTGTTTTGGAACATTTTGAGACAGTTTAAAATCTTTTCAGAATACAAATTTAATGAAGCTAAACAAAGGCAATAGTGGTAAATTATGTACCCACATATGAATTGGTTCAGCAATATTCATACTTATGGGGACATGATAAAATAAGAAGTTATGTACCTACCATAACGTTCCATGTTAGTTGTCTTCTTCTCGCCTTCTTTCTTGCTGGATGGGTCTAATTCCACTATATCCTACAATGCTAGGCGGTAACTACTCAGATCTCGTTTGATAGCTATACCAAGCAATCCTAGTCTCCATAGAATGGAGTAGGGAAACCCACCTCAAAACAATCGGAAAGGCAGACCTCAGTAAGGATAGAAGAGGGGAAAGAATATGTGAGAATGATAACTTGCAGAAGAAAAACACAAAATGAATTCCAATCGGTCTGTCCAGGCTTGGGGGAAGGAGGGAAGAGGCGAGAAGAAGACAACTAACATGGAACGTTATGGTAGGTACATAACTAATGTTACGTTGTCAATCTAACAGACTCTTGAGAACAGTGGAACCAAACTTCTGGAAACCATGTCCAATTTGTAATGTGAAATGAATGTATGAGGAGAAGCCCAGGTGGCTGCTGCACAAATTGAATCTATCGGCAGCCTATCCTGAAAAGCTACGGATGTAGCTAATGCCCTAGTTGAATGAGCTCTAGGTCTTGAGGGTAGTTTTGACGCCTGATCTCATAGATGAAGGTAATTGTAGAGGTGAGCCATCTAGAGAGGGATACTTTAGTAACTGGAAGGCCCAATTTGCCTTCGAAACAATTGATCAGATTTCCTGAATTGTTTAGTCCTGTCTAAGTAATATCTAAGTTGGCGATGAACATCCAAAAATGTAGCTTTACCTGTTTGAATAGTTAGGGAAAAAGACGGGAAGATCAATAATTTGGTTTAGGTTTATTTGAGAAGAAATTTTAGGCAAAAAGGATGGATTAGTACGGATGGATACCCTGTCTTTGTGAAAAACTAAGTAAGGAGGACGACTGCACAGAGCATGGAGTTGCTGAAGTTATAGCTACCAGAAAGTGTCTTCCAAGAAAGCAACTTCAGAGAACATGAAGCCGCTCGAAGGGGAAGAATTAAAGATGCCAGAACCAGGTTCAAATCCCATTGAACTTTGATTGGAGGTTTGAGAAGAAATACACCCCTTAAAAAGGCTTTACAGAGTTTGTGAGCCATGATGCTAGACTCTGAAACACCAACATGAAAATTTGATATGGCAGCCAATTGAACTCTAATGGTTGATGCAGAAGATCCTAAATGAAAGAGTTCTGCTAGAAAGTCTAAAATAGACTGGATAGGTGCAGTAAAGGGATCTATGTTCTTGATGTTGCCCAAAGGAAAAGCGTTTCCATTTGCTACTATAAATCTTCCGGTAGAAGATTTATGAGAGGCTATCAAGATATCTCGGACCAAGTGAGATATTGAGGGAAGCCTGGCTAAGGTAGGAATCGGAGAAACCACGCTGTGAGGTTTAGAGAAGGCAGAGATTGGTGCAGCTGACCCGATTGGTGGGTTATCAGATCTGGTACTGGGTCCAGATGCCAAGGCTGCTCCAAAGATGAAGAAAGGGAAACCATATCTGTCGAGGCCAGTAAGGGGCAATGAGGATCATTGTCACGAATTAGTTGAGATATCAGTGGAAAGGGGGAAAGGCATATAGAAGTCCCCGTGGACTGGCTCTGGTGGGATGGCCTGGTAACGGGAAGAGAGTGAAGAAATCGTGACACTTGCTGTTTTGGGGAGTAGCAAAAAGATCGCAGCAAGGCTGGCCCCATCTTAGGAATACTTCTTCTAGAACTGATTTCTTTAGAGTCCACTAGTGGGGCATGAGAATTGCTCTGCTCAATTTGTCTGCAATAACGTTGGATTTCCCGGGAATGTTCGTTGCTATCAGAAATCACTGAGAAGAGATCGCCCATTGTCAAAGTCTGAGTGCCTCGACATAAAGGGTATGATCTGGTTCCGCCTTGTTTGTTGATGACATGTTGTCCGTTTGAATTGCAATAGTCCCAGTGGGAAGAGAGTCGTGAAGGGCTGCACTGCTCTCATCTCTAAGTGGACTGTCCTGCCCTGATAATGTCCCGATCAGGGAGGCATCTGTTGTCAACGTGGTGACTGGGGGGGGGGGGGGTGAAGGGTCTTCCTTGGAGAAGTTGAGGTGATGTGGTCCACCAAGACAGTTGATTCTTGCATGCTTGGGTTATCAATATGGTATGGGACAAGCTGTTGAAAGGACCACTGAGTAAACAGCATCCATTGGAGGATCCTCATGTGAAAGCGAGCTAAGGGGAGAAGGGGAATAGCTGCTGCCATGAGTCCTAGTACCTTCAAAACCAGTCTGGCTTTGACTTTGTTGCATTGTAAGAGAAGGAAAACTTGGTTCGAATGTCTGACACCCTCTGCTCTGTGAGTCTGGCTGAAAGATTGAGTGTGTCTAAGGTGGCGCCTATAAAGATAATAGATTGACAAGACGACAAAGCAGATTTTTCGAAATTTATCGAAATGCCTAGAGCTTGGCAAGATTGGATGGTGAAGTCCCTGGATAGAAGAAGCTGATGTCTGGTGGTGGCGGTAAGGAGCCAGTCATCCAAATATGGAAACACCTGGAATCCTTGACGTCTGAAGTGAGCCGCGACCACTGCCATGCATTTGGTGAACACACAGGGGGCTGTAGTGAGACCAAAGGGCAGGGCCCTGAACTGGTAGTGACTGGCTCCCAGCCTGAAGCGGAGATATCTCCTGTGTTCATTTTGATGTGGTCCTGAAGATCTATCGAGCACATCCAATTGTCCTGACCCAAGAAGGGTAGAATGGACTGTAGCGTGACCATCCGGAATTTTGTTTTCCTGACAAACTTGTTTAAGTAGCTGAGATCCAGTATGGGTCTCCAGTACCCTGTTTTCTTTGGTACCAAAAAGAATATGGAGTAGATTCCGGATCCTTGCTGGTCTGCCGGGACTGATTGGATAGCTCTTTTTGATAGCAGCTTTGAAATTTCTAATGCTGCTTGTTCCCTTAGACCGGGTGGAACATCTGGAAGGGATCTTTTGGGTTGGGTTGGGATGTGAATAAAGGGAATTTTGTAACCCTCGGATATGATCGACTGTACCCATTTGTCTTGAGTAAAGGAAAGCCAGGCTTTTGGGTACAGTGATAACCTTCCCCAGACTGCCTCCGAAGGTGGACAGCCGGGCAGCCCCTCAGGGGTGCTGAAAGGGTTTGTCAGAGAACATTTCTCTGCTACCCTGGTTTTGGACCTCCTCTGCCTCTAGGATTATTATTCCCCTCTGCCTCTAGAGGTGCATCAGATGAGACTCTGGGATTGTTTGGAACCACATCTTTCCTCCTCTTTGACCTTTGGGATAGGGTCTAGAAGGCAGAGAGTCTCTTACCTTCTACCTCGCACCTGGTCAATGTATCCTTCACCTGTGGACCAAACAAGGATTGGTGAAGGGCATCCAGGTGTGACGTCAGGCAACACCTGTGCCCATCTGCTGCATATGAGACCAGCCGCATGGAGGAGTTAACGATGGAATTTAGGGTTGCCAACTGGGAGTTCATTGTGTTTTGAACCCCTCAGCTGTAGGATCCTTTATCAGTTCACCCATATCCTTGAGTAAATCTCTCTGGAGACAGTGAAGTGGCATAAGTAGTTCAGATTGAAAAGGTCGCTGATGAGAACATCGTCCATGGTCCTAGATTCCTTATTAGGAGGATGGACAGGAACCGATCAGCTAACTCCTCCTTTGTGGCCGCAGCCACCACCATGGCATCAACAGGACACCTTTGGATAAAAAATCTTTGTCTCTGGGGGCAGTAATAAATTTGGATGGTCTCCTCGGGTGGGTTCCACTGAGTCAGAAGCCTTCCTGCCACCACTTCCATAAGGGGTCAAAGGGAGGGGACACCCAGGAGGTAGAAGGGCGAGAGCCAAACGCCTCAAGATACACTGACTCATCCTCCGAAGGGTTAAGGGCTGGCCAGTTCCCCCTCTGTTTCAGGATCTCAAGGATGTCAGCAAAGGAGACATCCTCAGAAGGGGATCGAGGGGAACCTAAGGATTCCTCTAAGTCAGTGTCAGAGGTGATAGACTCAGGGGAGTCAATGTGCTTCCTCTTGCACTGCCTCTTCCTTGGGGGATCTCCTGCAGGGTCAGGAGAGGCCTCGGAAGAGGAGGAAATTCCCAATGGGGAAACTTGAGGAGTTGGCTCTCTGCAGTCTGAGACAAGGGGGTGAGTTGAAATCACCGCAGGCACTGTAGATGGAGGGGCTGAAGGAGCTGACTGTGGGGCAGAACCTGGTTCTAGCACACTTCGCATGACCTCGAAGGCACCCCTGTCAGGCAAGGCCCGAGGCCCCGAGACAAGGACCTCCCGCCCGAGAGGAGAGCGGGTCAGACAAGGGTCCGATGCCACAGCCAAAGAGGGAGATCCCTCCAAGGAGGAGATCGAAATGGAAGGTATCGGATCCGAACTCAAAGGAGTCGGAGGAGGA
The DNA here is from genome assembly GCF_019279795.1 of Protopterus annectens. NCBI lineage: Eukaryota > Metazoa > Chordata > Ceratodontiformes > Protopteridae > Protopterus > Protopterus annectens. Next base: position 967,716,839 of record NC_056739.1, read on the forward strand.
ATGTATTGAGGAAATAGCCACTGACTGGTGAGTCGGGCTATGCAGCATTTGGGCCAGTGCCTCGGACTTGAGAAGTCTACTCACTACCCTTTGCAAGTCATGGTCGGATAATCTGGAAGACTGTGAGGAATGAGTTTTGTGACTTCGTTCGAAGAAGGGATCCTGGCCCGAATGCACGGATCCGATAGAGGGGTCTGGACCTCTTCGATTGTGGCTCCGATAAAGGTATCGATCAGCCTCGGCTCCAGCTGGAGCCGAGGTAAAAGTATGAGGCTTAGAAACATCGGCACTCTGGAACAGGAGCCGACTGTCTGGAAGTTTTGAAGGCTTCCCGACACAGACTGAGTCGGGGCCTGCAGGACTCTAGGGCTAAACCCATGACAAAAGCACAAGAGTCCTCCCAGGCAATACACACAAGAAGTGTGACCATCTGTCAGAGACATTTTCTGACAGCAGTCACACTTCTTGAAGCCTGAGACCTTGTCTTCGACATAGTAAAGAGAGCCTGACACACACAAACACACTACAGACACTCTCTTTACAAAACTATTAAAATAAATTATTAAGGCTAAAGCCACAAACACGCACACACAAGCCCTTACAAAAAAACTAATTTAGTCAGTAAGGACTAGGGAAGGGAAGGGCAAGAGGCCTAAAAATAAGGAAAAATGGAAACAAACAGGGGTGATTTATCTAAATTTTTAATTTAAACTAAAAAGTTATGGTATCAAAATTAAAAAAGGGGGTTTTAAGAAGTACCTAAAGGTAAAAGTGTAACTAACCTGCCTGAGCTGGTAGAAAACGCACCTTGTCAGCTATAGCAGATCTGAGTAGTTACAGCATTGTGGGATATAGGGGAGCCTTGGAATTAGCTCGAGCTTTAGTTTGCCGAGGATCGGCTCTGAACCCATCCAGCAAGAATGAAGGCGAGATTGACAACTTAACATTGAAGTATTTAGGAGTATGGATTAAAAATGATTCCAGTGTGGCAGCTAAGGATATGTGGGAACAGACTAAACAAAAGATCATACAAAACAAAATGGAAGCATTGCTATATGGATACAGATAGTAAGATGCAAGCAGTTAAAATGTTTTTAGTCCCATTAGTCTTGTACACAGTCGGGCATACTTTTATCAACCAGAGGAGAAGTTGTGGACAGTAATTAATAAAGAGCAAACAGAAAGAACTTTATCTAGGAGGGGAAGATGGCAAGAGTCAAGTGGGATGAGCTGATTATTCAAGTAGAACAGGGTGGATTGGGATTACCCAATTTGAAGGAGTATTTCAGAGCTAGACAGTTAATGCTCCTATGCATAGCACAAGGAGAAAACTACAATTCAAAGTGGAAAGGGATGATGACAAAACAGGAGCAAAGCTCAAGAAACAAACAAAGACTGGGATTTTGGATTCAGGCCTTTAAAGGAGATTAACAATAATCACACAGAATATTACATCTATAAAGTAGCATAAAGTATCCTAAGAACTAAGCCAACATGGGAATAGAGAAAGAAAATTCTGCCAATAGGGATGACTGCAATTACGGATTCAGACAATATAGAGGGGGCTGGAATTTACTGGAGAAAACTGGCAAAGGAACCAAGGTATTGAGAGCAAATAACTAGAGAGGGAAAGATGACAGAATGGGAAGACGCCAATAATTTATATTTATTTTATTTTATTTTACATTTATCTGGTGATGTCCGGCTGGGCTGGGCGCCCATTTTCAGTGGAGTCTCAGGGAAGAAAAGCTCCAAGAATAAACATGGTTTAAAAAATACAGACATGATTAAGAACACACAAATTACAAATTTTAAGAATTTCCAGTTAACATAAATAAGTTTGTAAACATAGTTAGCATCTCAGAACTGACAAATAGCAAAGTTAGATGAAATAGCGGGGAAGATAAAACATTATAGATTTACATTTAATAAATTTAGGTTGTAGTATCATTAGTTTATTAACTACCTTCCCTATTAAGGATTGAAATCAGAGTATAGGCAAGCAAAAAGAATTGGGAGGAGTCCTAAACAAAAGACCAGCACTGGTACAGTTTTTAGTACAATCTAGAACAGAGGTTGCATAAAAGAATAATTAGTAGAATACATAAAATATTGCATAATAACTATAAGAATCAATCAGAGGAGGTCAGAAAGGATAGGAAAAAGACTGGATAAGCAATTCACAAAGAAATAATGAGAGGATATATGTATGTCTCCCAAATATGCAACACAATCTAGAAGATTTAGGATTTTTGCTTGGAAATGTTTACATAGATAGTTTATACCTCAAGAAGACTGCAGAGAATTTTTCCTCCAGTAGATAGCAAATGTTGGAGGTGTGACCAGGAAGAAAATTGGGAACATATTTTCTGGGAGTGTGGTGGGTTGGTGGACTTGGACTCCCTGTGGGATGCATTGTTAGAGATGCTGGGTGGGCAAATTGGTGTAATAAGGGAGATGATTTTTCTGAGCCATGATACAGAATCGGAATTGCCTAGACATGGCAAGGCCTTGCTATGTCTAATTATGGTGGCTGCCAGAAAAGCAATTACTATAAAATGGAAATCAAAATCTAAACCAGCTATACTAGAAGTAGTGAATGTAGTAACAGATATAACAAAATGGATTTGAGATCTTTAGAAAAGGGTAGGAGCAAACTACATAGGAAAAAATGGAAATTGGGAATTGTGGGAACAATACATACAGGGGAGAAATGAGGCTTAAAAGAAGGCAGAACTTAAATGAGCAATGACATGTTTGACTGAACATGATTGGGTAGATTATAAGTGATGTTAAGAAGTTATGTACCTACCATAACATTCCATGTTAGTTGTCTTCTTCTCGCCTTCTTTCTTGCTGGTTGGGTTCGGAGCCAATCCTCGGCTCCGACTCGGCCATCTACTAAAGCTCAAGAGCTATTTACTGGTTCGAGGCCTCCCCTTATCCCACAATGCTTGGCACTAGATACCCAGATCTCGTTTGGCAGAGCTAACACCACAGAAAAAATTTTAAGGACACCTGTCCAAACTACAAGGTTTACCTACAGTACTAAAACAGAGGAGGACGTAACCCAGATAAGACTCAGCCAGAAGAAGAAGGCCTCAAAAAGGGACTCTTTTCGGTCTGTCCAGGCTAGGGGGATGGTGGGTGGGACGCAAGAAAGAAGGCGAGAAGACGACAGCTAACATGGAACGTTATGGTAGGTACAGAACTTCTTAATGTTAAGTTGTCTATCTCGCCTTCATTCTTGCTGGTTGGGACAGCGCCCCTAGCACCTTAGCCCTGGGTGGCTCATCGGAACAGACTCATGAGCACAGTGGAACCAAAATCAGCTCTACTCCTAAAGGCCATATCCAACTTATAATGTGAAATGAAGGTATGAGGAGTGGCCCATGTGGCTGCAGCACAAATAGATTCCATTGGTAGTCTAGCTTGAAAAGCTACCGAAGTAGCTAACACTCTGTTGGAATGACCTTTAGGTTTAGTAGGGAGTTCTTTGTCTCAGCTGATGCATCAAAGTAACAGAGGACAACCACCTGGATAATGTTACTTTAGAAACTGGCAGGCCCTGTTTGCCCTCAGCATAGGACAGGAAGAGTTGGTCTGATTTTCTTGTTTGCTTAGTCCTATCCAAATAAAAACGTAATTGCCTATGAGCGTCCAATTGATGTAACTTTTGTTCAGCTTTGTTCGAATAGTTAGGAAAAAAGACAGGTAGATCAATAGCCTGATTCAGGTTTGTTTCAGAAGGTATCTTGGGCAGAAAAGAAGGATTAGTCCTGAGTGAAACTCTATCCTTGTGAAACACAAGGTAAGGAGGATGGATACAGAGGGCTTGAAGTTCCGAAACTCTCCTAGCTGAGGTGGGTGATGGCTACTAAAAAGAGAGAGTCTTCCAGGAGAGTAATTTTAAGGAACAGGAAGCCGCAGGTTCAAAAGGAGGGAGAATCAAGGAAGCTAATATCAAGTTTAAATCCCACAGAGGCGGGGGATCTCTGACTGGGGACCTAAGCAAAATAGTCCCTTTAAGAAAGGCCTTGCAAAGTTTGTGGGACATGATGCTGGTTTCTGACAGGCCAGCGTGGAAATTTGCGATAGCAGCTAATTGGACCCTAATGGTGGCAGACGAAACCAGCTTGAAAAAGTTCTGCTAAAAAATCTAGAACGTGATGGACAGAGGCTGTAAAAGGGTCTATATTCCTAGCCTCTGCCCAGAAAGAGAAACGTTTCCACTTACTAGCATAAGTCTTCCTGGTGGTAGATTTGCGCGAAGAAAGGATGATTTCATGCACAGGCTGAGAAATATGTGGAAGCCTGGCTAAGGTTGGAAGTAGAGCAACCAAGCTGTGAGGTTGAGAGACTGAAGGGATTGGTGCAGCCCATCCGACTGATGGACCAAGAGGTCTGGCACTGGGTCCAGATTCCAAGGCTGCTCCAGCAGATGACTATGCAGGAATGGGAACCAAATTTGTCGAGGCCAGTAAGGGGCAATGAGGATCATCCTGGATCCCAATGCTGTCGCCTTCTGAATTAGTTTGGGAATTAGGGGAAAAGGTGGAAATGCATACAGAAGACCCCGGGGCCAATCGTGAACTAGAGCGTCTCTGGGGGAGTGGCCGGGGAGGGGGAAGAGAGTGAAGAAATAGTCGCACTTGCTGTTGAGAGGAGTTGCGAAAAAGTCGCAGCAAGGTTGACCCCATCTGCGGAAAATTTTGTCCGCTATTGACTGATTGAGAGACCACTCATGAGGCATGAGAATAGCTCTGCTTAGCCTGTCCGCTATGATGTTGGACTTCCCGGGGATGTGCGTTGCTATCAGAAACCGTTGAGAAGAGATCGCCCACTGCCAGAGTCTGAGTGCTTCTCGACATAAGGGATAGGACTTGGTTCCGCCCTGCTTGTTGATGTACCACACTACAGACATATTGTCTGTTTGAACTGCAATAGTCCCGGTGGGTAGAGAGTCCTGAAGAGCTTGCAACGCTAAAAGCACTGCTGTCATCTCCAAGACGTTTATGTGCAGGTGGTACTCTAGAGGTTGCCAAGTGCCCTGGACAGTCCTGCCCTGAAAATGCCCCCCCCACCCGATCAGGGAGGCATCTGTGGTCACCGTGGCAACAGGAGGAGGAAGAACAAACGGTCTGCCCTGGAGTACTAGAGGGGAGACCATCCACCAAGCCAGGTGGTCTTTGAATGATTGAGTGATTATTATGTTGTGAGACATTGGAAGTTGTTGAAAAGACCATTGGGTAAAGAGCATCCACTGAAGAATCCGCATGTGAAAACGAGCCAGGGGAACTAGTATGATTGCTGCTGCCATGAGACCCAAAGTTTTTAGTACAAATCTGGCCTGAATCCTCTTGCACTGTAGTAAGACCTGCACATGTCAGAGAATGTCTGACACTCTGTCTAGAGGAAATTGTGCAGACAGCTCTTTTGTATTTAATCTTGCGCCTATAAAGGTTATAGACCGACAAGGCGACAATGCAGACTTTTTGAAATGTATTGAGATACCTAGCTCGGAGCAAGTTTGGATGGTATAATCCCTGGCTCGCAGTAGCTGATTCCTGGTGGAAGCAGTAAGGAGCCAGTCGTCTAGATATGGAAACACCTGGAATCCTCGCCGTCTCAGGTGAGCCGTAACCACTGCCATGCATTTGGTGAACACCCTGGGGGCTGTGGTGAGACCAAAGGGCAGGGCTCTGAACTGATAGTGACTGGCTCCCAGCCAGAAGCGGAGAAACCTTCTGGAGCACCTGTCCATTTTGATATGGTAGTACGCATCCTGAAGGTCTATGGAGCACATCCAATTGTCCTGACCCAAAAAGGGTAGAATGGACTGAAGCGTGACCATCCGGAACTTCATTCTTTGAACAGATTTGTTTAACCTGCTGAGATCCAAAATGGGTCTCCAGTCCCCTGTCTTTTTTGGTACCAAAAAGAACTTGGAGTAAATTCTGGATCCTTGCTGGTCTGCTGGGACTGGCTGGATGGTCCTTTTTTCTAGCAGTTTTGAAATTTCTGGCACTGCTTGTTCCCTTAGACCAGGTGGAACATCTGGAAGGGACTTGGTTGTTTGTACAGGGGTGTGGACAAAGGGGATTTTGTAACCCTCGGATATGATGGACCGTACCCATTTGTCTTGTGTGAGGAGTTGCCAGGCTTCTGGGTACAGTGACAATCTTCCCCAGACTACCTCCGAAGGTGGACAATCAGGCAGCCCCTCAGGATTCTCTGCTACCCTGATTTTGTGGACCCCCCTCTGCCCCTCGGGCGGCGTCTATTATTGTTCCCTCCTCTGCCCCTAGAGGGAAACTCGCCATGTGTGTCAGGCACGACTCCCTGGGGTTTCCGAAACCACATTTTCCCACTCTTCTGACCCTTAGGGTATGGTCTAGAGGGAGTAGAAAAATGGACTCCCACGGCAGAGAGAGTCTTGCCTTCCTGCTCACACCTGGTAAGGGTATCCTTCACCTGTGGTCCAAACAGAGCCGAACCATCGAAGGGGGTATTGGTGAAGGACGCGTTAAAGGGGTCAGCAAAGTTACATAACCGCATCCAGGCATGTCTTCTCAAAGCCACTCCTGTACCTGCAGCCCTACTCGCCCCATCGGCTGCATAAGAAATGAGCCGCATGGAGGAGTTGACGATAGAGTTAAGGGTCGCCAGCTGGGGAATAATCTTATCCTAAGCCCCCGCAGCTGATGAATCCTGAAGGGTATCACCCAGTTCCTTGAGAGGATCCCTTTGAAGGCGGGTGAAATGGCACAGATAATTCAGCGACCGCATGGAAAAGGTCACTGAGGAAAACATCTGCTTCCCGTACCTGTCCATTGTCCTAGCCTCTTTATTAGGTGGATGGACAGGCACCGAAGGGTCAGCCAACTCCTCCTTAGTGGCTGCTGCCACCATGGCATCAACGGGGACACCTTTTGTCAAAAATTGTTTGTTGGGTGGGGCTGTAATGAACTTAGTTGGCATGCGGGGAGTTGGTTCCACTGTGTACGGGGCTGACCACGCCCTTCGAGCCACTACTTCTATGAACGGGTCAAAGGGTGGAGACACCCAGGAGGTGGAAGGGCGAGAACCAAAGGCATCCAGGTATACCGACTCGTCCTCGGAAGGGTTAAGAGCAGTCCAGTTCCCCCTCTACTTAAGGATCTCTAGGATGTCTAAAAAAGAGACATCCTCAGAGGGGGATCATGAGGACCCTTCCGAATCCTCCAAGTCGGTATCAGACGTGACTGGCTCGGGGGAGTAGACATGTTTCCTCTTACATTTTCTCTTCCGAGGGGGCTCCTCTGAATGATTAGGGGAGGCCTCGGAAGAGGAAGATACACCCAATGGCGCGACCTGGAGTGTCTGTTCTCCACACCTGGGGTCAGGAGGGTGGACAGACACCGATGCAGGCACCATGGGGGGAGGAGCCAAAGGGGCCGATTGAGGAGCCGACTCAGGAGTCAGCACACTCCGCATGACCTCGAAGGCGCCCCTATCAGGCAGAGCAGAGGGTCCCCACTCCTAAGAGACGTGAACCCCTCCTGGCACCGACAGGGATGGCTCCGAGGCCGATGTCAGGGCCTAGCTCACCTGTGCCGAAGCCCCGAGAGGGAGAATGGGGTCGGACAAGGGTCCGATGCCACTCGCCCCCTCGGAGCCGACGAGGGAGTCCCGGTGCCGAGATCCCTCCAAGGAAGGAACCAATGAAGAGATCGGAGCCGACGAAGGAGCCGAAAGATGTGGTATCGACTCAGACGTTTCCAAGATTCGAGCCCCAACCAGCTCCAGCTCCGAACACAAAAGGTGAGTCTGAGGAGGAACTGCTGAAGACACTGGGATAGCCACAGTCTGTTGAGAAGGGCTGGTTAACATTTTGGCCAGGGCCTGCGATTTAAGGAGTCTACTGACCACCCTTCTCCAAGTCATGATCGGATAACCTGGAGGACCGAGAGGAGTGGGACCTATGGCTTCATTCCGACTGAAGCAACGGTGACCTCGGAGCCGAACAAACTGATTCTAGGGAAGGGGACCTAGAACGTTTTTGGCCCAACGACGGTTCCGACACTAAAGTCGGAGCCGATTGAGGTCTAGGGATGTTGGCTCCAGCCTGAGCCGAAGAGGAGGCAGATGCTCTGCCCGGTGACAGCTCCAAACTGGGAGCCGACGGCTTGGCGGGCTTTGAGGATTCCCTGACTGAGGCTTCGCCAGGGATCCCTCTGGCTTAAGTAAGCCTCTCAAAATAAGCTTGTTCCTACGCTCCTGCAGGACTCTCGGGCTGAAGACATGACAGACCGAGCAGGAGTCCTGCAGGTGTAGGGAACCCAAGCAATAAACACAAGAAGTGTGACAGTCTGTCAGAGACATCTTCTGACAGCACGAGTCACACTTCTTGAAGCCTGAAACTTTAGTATCCTTGGACATACTGGCCCGGGGATACTAAAGAGAGAAAAATTAAACTAGTGCTTAAACAAGGCACACAGAAACACACACACACCCGCACTAGTTAAGCTAACAATAATAACCACAAAAAACTATCACACACACTTAATAACAACTATCCTTAATAAAAATATACAAATACTACAAGGCTAAACACTACTCCTATAGGTACAACAAGGGTGAGGTTAGCCAATATAGAAAGAAACAAGGGGGGGGGTAGAAACTCTCTAACAAAAAACGAGTTTCCTTAGTGGGACAAACTAGGGGATACACAGTCTAACTACACTACAAGGGAAAGACAATCCATATCTAAGAAAAATACAAGGTAAATATTAACTAGTAATACAAAAAAAAGGATTAATACGACCTGAGCCAGTAAAAGCACAACCTCGTAGCTGACGCAGCAAACGAGATCTGGGTATCTAGCACCAAGCATTGTGGGATAAGGGGAGGCCTCGAGCCAGTAAACAGCTATCGAGCTTTAGTAGATGGCCGAGTCGGAGCAGAGGATCGGCTCCAAACCCAACCAGCAAGAATGAAGGCGAGATAGACAACTTAACATATAATGTTTGCAACTGGGAGTGTGTCTATATGGTTTTTGATATAAAATGTTTGCAACTAGGATTGTGTCAGTGTGATTTGTTTTCATTTATGTAAACATATGATTTCCTGTGTCGTAAATGATGACTTAACAAAGATGTTTCTTGCCAAAAAAAAAAAAAAAAAAAACGGACAGGAACTGAAAAACTTATGTAATGATGGTTAGGTTATATGATGTATAACAATATATGTGAAGCATAATGTTTGTAAATGTGAATTTGCTAAAACAGTTTGATTACTTTTATATAAATGTAAATTTGCCTACGTCACACATGATAATTCAATCAAGGCCTTTAAAAATAAAATAAAAAAAACAGGATTGTGATATAATTTATTTGCAAGATGAAAGAAAAAATAATCTGAGGCCATAAAGGGTAAGGAGATTAGATTTACTTTTGGAGAACATGTGTGTTCTGGAGTTGCGTCTTTTATTAGGAAAAGCAGTATTAAAATATTAAATTTTACTTTAACTATTCAGGTAGATGAGTTGTCTGTGATGTGAGGGGTGGAAAACAGTATGGAGGTTAACAGGTGTGCATGCATATACACAACTTAAGAGAAAAACTCTTTATAAAGAAATTAAGATATTTGTGATACCAAACTTGAATAGAATTATGATGGGAGATTTTAATTGCAATTTAAGAAAATCAAGATGTTAGAACTGGTAGCAAATGATTAAACAAGGTCAGTTACAGTTGGGTAAAAGGAGATGATCTGCATATGTTAGAAGTCATTTAAAAATATATAGATTATTTTTTCTGTAGGACTGTTTGAAGAATGGAACAGAAATTATTATTTTTTTTCACAGATCATTATGTTGTCAATTCAAGGTTAGTTACTGATGAAGGAAATACAAAGGATGGTAAGGGTACTGATGTATTAATGAGAGAGGCAGAAGAACAATTTATGGTTGAGATGAAAAGACTGAGAAGATAAATATACAAAGACTTTTTATGGTTCATTGGAATAATGGCGGCTAGTGCATAAGTAAAAGTATCAAAGAATATTTGTGAGTGAAAGATATTTTGGAAAGTTAAATGAGGTACTATGAATTATTACAAAACTTTGATAAAAGTTTATATACCTAAAATGAGCTTAAGATGCCAATTAAAAGAAAGAGCAGAATTTATCAAAAATAAAAAAAATGTTTCACTATTTTGGAAAAAATATTAAAAAGGATAACGGTAGAGTGACATTTATTAGGTCTGAGAGCGGAGGTCAAAAGAAGGAAATAAAAGGAATTTTACAAGAGGTTACAAAATATATTTCAAATTTGTATAAAGAATTTGTTGACTGTGAAAAAAAAACTGAATGGCAAGTTAAAAATAAGTGAAAAAGAAAGTAATGTTATGGTTAATACAACAGATTTATGAGAACTGAACGAGGTATTAGAAAAAGTTAAAAAGTTACGTCAGATCCTGATGGGTTACTTTATGATTTTTATAAAAAAAAAATAGATGATGGAACAAATTAGGTTTTTTTTGTTCAGAATTTCAAGTATTGGTTAAATAATGATATAACAGAAGAAGATTTGTGAGGATACTGATTTTTAAGAAAAATGATAGAAAAAACATTAAGAATTGGTGACTTAACCCTGAATAATGCTGACTATAAATTTTGATGAAAATTACACCAAAAAGAATTGGGGAGATTATGAAGAATAATTTACATGAAGGAATATATGTGATAGAATGGAGAGAGAGAGAGAGAGACAAAAGAAATAATTATTGTTAAAGAAGGTTACACATAGTATAATAAATGAAGGAAGTGAAGCAAAACTCAATTAGTGATAACAGGAAAAGCTTATGATAGTGTCTGTCAAAAGCAAATGTTTGATGTCATGTTTCAGGTCAGAAGGCATAAGTTGGTTAATTTAGTTGAATATGCATATCAGAATTCCTTTAGAATTTAGAAGAATGGGTGGTTTGGGGAAGAAATTAAAATTATGAAAGGTGCGAAACAAGGTTGCAGACTTACTTACTAGAATTATGAATGCTTTGATAAAAAGGGCAAAAGAAAATATGTATGAAGATGTTGTACAGATCTGTGGTGGAGTTAAAATCCTTTATACATGGCATATGCAGATGATTTAGTTGTGATTGCCAACGGTAGGGAATTGATAAAGGAGGCGATGGGAGAAACTGAAAACTGTATTATGAACGTAGGTTTGAAGAACATAAATAAATACAATGTTTTTTAGCAATGTAGTCAAGATTTCAAATACTTGGGAGTCTTCCAAGATGGCTGCACACTGATCAACAAGCTTAACTTCAGCTTTCCCAGTGTGAAAACAGAAACTGAGAAACCGCAGCCAGATACGGTCAATTTGAGTATAATTCAGTTACTAACTAGTAAGTACAATGCCTGGATGCCTGCGAAAAGAAACTAAGACAGACAAAAAATCAACTAGAAAAGGTGAAGAGAAAACACTGACTGGGAAGAATCTTGCAGCAGTTCAGTAAAAAGCAGTTCAAGTTTCAGCTTTGGTGCAAGACATGGCTTTCAGTAATCTAGAGAACAAGAAAGACAAATGTGTTCAAAGCTGATTAAAATAAACAAAACACTACAAATGAGTATATTGACTCAAATAACAAAAGTCTGGAAAAAATGGAAGAATCTTTAAACAGATACTCAGATGAGCTGATAAGACTGCAAAAACCAGAAGATGAAATTAAGAAAAAGGCTGGCAGAGTATAAGACTGCTGAAGAAGACATGTTTAAAAAAGTGGTTGAATTAGAGAACAGAGCACATAGGCAAAATCTGAAATATTCTGTTGTACCAAAGAAACTAGAAGGAACAGACTGTATTAATTTTATGAAGGGAGAAATAAGCAACTGGACTGTTATTCCATAGCAGGAACTATTAATTGAAAGGGCAAACTGTGTGTATGCTCCAAATATGGCCTTGAGAAAACAGCCAAGACCTTTGTTAGTAAACATGCAAACCTACCAGCAGGAAGAGTTGATCCTGACAAAAATGTAGCAAAAGGCCAAAGTAATAAAAGTTGGAGACATTGGAGACAGTAGAGAGTGTTTGTAGAAAATTATTATTCACTGTACAACAGGCAAAAGAGAAAGAAATGTATGCCAGTAACCAGTGCATGTTGAGAGGCAAGTGTGAGATTCAAGTTGCTGCTTCAAGCTGTCTTCAGAATATTTTTTTTCTTGTTCAATCAAAGTCATTCTTTGATGAAAAACATGCTAAAGAGGAAATGCAAATGCAAACGCTTGTCCAAAGAAAAATGTGCCATTTACCAGATTCTGATTCTTCTAATAATAGAAAGTAAATAAAAATAAAGACCACAGACAGGCTTTGCCAGTGAAACATGTTCCACTGTTCCACGCTTGAGGGACAGAGAAAAGCATGGGAGATGACCAGAAGAATCGGGAGCACTGTTGAACTGAACTGGAATCTAGAGATGGAGATGAAAGGAAAGTCGTCAGCAACAGGGAAAGTAGTGAATAAATGTGAGACTGCAAAGCATCAATCACATTTGTGAAATATGGCTGAATAAGAAACAAGTGGAAAGACTGGACGTTTATTGATTTTGTTTGGCTTGTCTGGAACTGAAAGGCATATGCCTCAATTCTTATCTTCAATGTTTGGGAGGGCTTTAACAAGAGGGGAAGAGAAAGGAAAAAGGTAACCAAGTAAAAACAATTTTCTTAACAGTATTTCTATGAAACTTTTCACAATATACATTGCATATTTTAAAGTAAAGTATTGGGTAGAGAAAATTATCCCAGAGTTATTACGAAAAACAGAAAGTACTCCAGAAGTTAAAGCTAGTGAGAAGGATAAAATGAAAGTAGAGTTAAAAATTGGGTAGAAATGAAATAAAAATAGATCTAATTAAGTAATAATAAGGATTATTTAGAGTGGTTGATAAAAGTTAAAGTATTACAAAATAAGTGGAATCTCAAAAAAACAAAAGGAGACGCAACCTGCAGTACAGAAAATAAGGGAGTACTTGCATAATATGCAGGAGTTTAGAAACAGTGTTAAGCAACAATTCTTTGATGATAATTCCAGAGAACCAAAACTTTTGGCACAACAACCTGGGTAGCAGAAAGGGTTGTTGCCAAACTTAGGGTGCCTATAACCATAAAAATAACCAGAGATCCTGCAGCGGTAACAGATATTTCAGATATTTTATACAAATTTGTATAATGCAGAGAAGTGGGGAAAATCAAGAAAAATCACAACTGGAAATATTTATGGAAGACTACAACATGTCAAGGCTACAGGTCAGATGAGGGTCAGCAACCAACAATTAAGATAGGAGGAGATGACATAAAAATGATGATATATAACCAATCTACAGGAAAGTCTCCAGGAACAGATGGTATTCTTGTGGAAGTTTGAAAGTTAAGAAGGAAGAAAGTGATAAAAATCTGGAAGGTTTTAACAGTATTTTAAATGAAGGGGTGGCACCAATATCCTGGAAAAAAGCTGTGGTGGCTGTAATACCTGGAGATGGTAAAGACCCATCCAATCCATCTTCATAGAGGCCCATGTTGATTCTTAGCCATGATTATAAAGTGTTTATGTCTATAATGGCTAAAAAATGGCAAAGTCGATGCCAAAATTAATAGATATGAACCAATGTGGTTTTGTGGAGGGAAGGCAAACATTTCATAACAACTTTAATAATAGAACAATGATGCTCCAGAGGGAAGCATAATGCAAGGAAATACTGCTGGTATTGGCAAGTCTTGATGCAGACAAAGCATGGACAGAGTAAGCTGGGATTTTATAAGTAGGGCAATGTAAGCACTTGCATTGCTTGATGCAATAAGTTTAATTAGAAGGATATATGAGGGATTGGGGGCAAAAAAAAATGAGAGGGTTTCTCTCAGATAAATTGTGTCTGAACAAAAGAACCAGGCAGGGTTGTCCTGTTTCCCCTTTGCTATTTCTACTATATTTAGAACCACAAGCAAAGATAATAAGGAACTCAGAAATTCAAGGATATAATTGGTATGTTGTTCAAGAAAAGTTGGCATTATTTGCAGATATTATTTTGCACCTTACGGAACCAGAAAAAGGACATCTCAGTGTTGCTGAATATTTTTCAAGAGTTTCTTCAGGATGTAAAATCAATGAAGTTAAAACAAAGGTGATAGCTATAAACTATATACCCACAGGTGAACTGGCCCAGCAATATGCATATCTAGGGGGACATGATAAAATGAAGTATTTAGGAATAAGGATTAAAAGGATTTGGTTATGGCAGCTACGGATATATGGGAATATACTAAACAAAAGATAATGCAAACACTGAGAAACTGGAAGCTCTTACCTGTGGATATGGATAGCAAGATGCAAGCAGTAGAAATGCTTTTAGTCCCTTTAGTTTTACACACATGTCAAGCATATTTTTATCAAGCAGAGGAGAAGAGGAGGGCAGTAATTAAGAGTAAAAGGATTGGATTTGGGAGAGGAAGAAGGCAAGAGTCAATTGGGATAAGTTGATCTTTCCTAGAGAACAAGGTTTAGGATGACCAGATTTGAAGGGATATTTCACAGCTACACAGTTAAGGCTCTTATACCTAAATACAAGCACAAACCTACAATTCAAAGTGGAAAAGGATGATGGTGAAGTCAGTGGAGTAATTCAAGAAATAAGGAAAGAATGGGATTTTAGGTGCAGCTCCTTCAGAAGAATACGAGTAGTAGCAGAAAGAACACTTAAACAACGAAGATGACATGGGAATGGAGAACAATTCTGCCGATAGGGATGACTGCAATTAGGGGTACACAGAACAGACAAAAGGTTGCTGAAATTTACTGGTGGAAGCTGGTAAAGGAATCAAGGTATTGGGAAAGTACAGTTGTGTACACTTACCATAAATGTAGATGTTAGAGTGCATTCACTGTTGCAGTCATTACAACTGGGTTATCCTGCTGGCAAGCTACCCTCAGTCGGCCTGAATTCCAAAGTCTAGGTCCAGCGTAGTTTGCTGTCGCCTCTTCCCTGACGTCAGTGCGCCAGGGGTATAAAAGATGAAGCAGACGCCATTTTCTTCAGTTTTCTTGCCCCAGATGTCAGGTGGTCCCAAAAGGGTAGGCTAAAAATATGTCAATAAAACAGGCATGCACCAAAGTATATATATTGCCTTCATCTACAAGCAAATACACCACTTAGGTTGTATAGAATAGAGAAGTACAGATCAGTTCCATCAAAGAAATGGGGGATGGCGGGTGGGTAACCTGGACTGCAACAGTGAATACACTCGAACATCTACATTTATGGTAAGTGTACACAACTGTACTATGTTCTTCGTGTTTCACTGTTGCAGTCATTACAATTGGGTTGAATCCCAAAGCTAAGGTTGGGAGGCTGGAGCTAAATAGCATTAGGAGTGGCTATTAGGCCCTGCAGAACTGCAGTGGCAAAGCCTGCCCTGGATTAAGAGTAGAGTGGTAAGTGATGGTGCTTTGTGAAGGTGTGCACTGAACTCCCAGTAGCAGCCTCTAAAATGCCTTTGGTTGGTACTCCCCTGAGAAAGGCTACTGAAGTGGCTGCTGCTCTGGTTGAATGTGGCCTAATGCCCTTAGGTACTGGCTTGCCATGTTGTGAACAGCAGAAACTAATGCAGTGGCCCATCCACTTTGAAATAGTCTGCGTTGAGATAGCCTTTCCTTGTGATCCTGCAGCATATGCCACTAGTAGTAGCTCGGTCTTTCTGAAAGCCTTGGTTCTGTTCAAATAGAAGCGTAGCTGTCTGTGTATGTCCAAAGAATGCAGAATTCTCTCCCCCTTATTCTGTGGGTTTGGATAAAAAGTAGGCAGATAAATAGTTTGGTTAAGGGCCACACTGGACACTACCTTAGGCATAAATGTCGGGTTTGTCCTCAGAGAAACCCTGCCTGGATAAAAAATGATAAAAGGTTCCACAGCCATGAGTGCCTGTAGCTCTGAGACTCGTCTTACAGAAGTTATTGCAAGGAGCAGAGCTGTTTTCCAAGACAAAAACTTTATATCAGCTGTAGCAGCTGGCTCAAAAGGAAGCAGGATGAGTTTTTCCAAGACATAATTGAGGTCCCATGCAGGTATTGGTGATCTCCTTGGAGGCCTTAAATTTTTGGCCCCTCTGAGGTACTGCCTTAATAAAGGATGAGAAAAAATTGGTGGCTCTGTATTGTAATGAGCTGTAATGAGCTGAAATGGCAGAGGCATGAATTTTTATAGATGAAAAGGATAGGCCTTTGTCCAGCATCTCAGTCAAGTATTGAAAAATCTGAGGAATATTCGGTACAGCTGTGTCAATTCCTTCTGCCTGGTTCCAAGCACAGAATCTCTTCCATTTTCCAGCATAGGATTTTCTAGTACTAGGCCTCCTGGCTTCCAAAATGACATCCATTACTGCTTTAGTGAGAGGTGTGCTTTGTATGACTACACTATCCGCCATGCTTCCAGATTTAAGGTCTTGAGTTGGCTGTGCAGGATCTGATTGTTCTGCTGGGACAGTAGATGAGGCACTTGAGGTAAGGTCCAAGCTGGGCATTGAGACAAGTTCCTTAGGATTGGATACCAGTACTGGCGTGGCCAGTCTGGGGCAATCAGTATCATTTCTGGCTTCTCCTGTCTGACCTTTAGGAGTACCTTGGGGAGGAGAGGCAGTGGAGGAAAGGCATATACTGTTAAGTTTTTCCAGCTGAAAGATAGGGCATCCACTTTCCATGCTTGTCTGTAATAAGTCTTTGTGCAGAATCTCTTAGTTGGCAGCTGTGAGGTGAGGCAAATAGATCTATGTCCGGGCATCCCCATTTCCTTCTTACCATGCTGAAGACTTGTGGATCCAATTTCCACTCGTGGGGATCCATGAGGTTTCTGCTTAGTTCATCTGCCAGAGTATTTATCTTTCCTGGCAGGAATTGTGCCTGCAAATGTACTTGGTAAGTCAATGCTGTGTCCCACAAAGTCATGGCTAGTCTGCAAAGTGGGGTAAGAATGAGTGCCTCCCTGCTTGTTTATATACCACATGACCGTGGTATTGTCTGTCTTTATTAGTAGTTGTCCTGGAAGAAGTAGGTCCTTGAAGGCTGTCAGGGCATTTTGAACAGCTAACATCTATTTTTGATTGATATGTAGATGCATTTGTTTTGCAGACCATGTGCCTTGAATACATCTTCCTGCCATTTGGGCTCCCCAGGCATAATTCGATGCATCCGTTGTTAATGTCCGTGTGGCTGGGGGTAGAGTGAATGGCTGTCCCTTGTTCTGGTGACAGGCCTGCCTTCACCCACCATCGAAACTCCTGTTGCAGGCAGGGTATGAGAGTAACTATTGTTTCCAGGCTGTGGCAATGTTGAGTCCAAACACTTTTTAGGTACCATTGAAGTTTCCTCATATGCATTCTCGCATATGGAATTAGTAGAATGCAGGATGCCATGAAGCCCAAAGTCTGCAGAATTTTTCTTGCAGATAACTGGGCCTTTTTTGCCAACAGTTTGAAATAGGTAGTGAGTTGCCTTTGTTTGTCTGGGGTGAGATAAGCCATCTGGGCAGTTGTATTTAAGCTTGCACCCAGGAATATTATCTGTTGAGAGGGTACTAGTTTTGATTTTTGTTCGTTGACTGTGTACCCTAGACATGGTAGTAATCTCTTTACAAACGCCAGATGCTGTAGTAGAATGTCCTTGTTCTCTGCTTGAATGAGGCAGTCGTCCAAGTAAGGATATATTTGTATTCCTCTTTGTCTGCAGTATGCAATTACTGGTGCCAGGCATTTTGTGAAGACCCTGGGCGCAGTAGATAAGCCAAAGGGCAGTGCAGAGAATTGGTAGTGCATTGAGCCAGCTTTGAATCTGAGGTATCTTCTGCATGTTTGTCTGATTGGGGCATGCAGGTATGCATCTAAAGTCACAAGCCAAGCCTTCTTGCCCAACATGGGCAGAAGCTGCTGTAGAGTCAACATTTTGAACTTTGGAATATCCAGATATGTGTTTAGAATAGATAGGTTCAGTATTAGTCTCCAGGCTTTGTCCTTTCTGGGTACCAAGAACAGTCTTGAATAGAATCCTTGTCCCTGCTCTTGCTCTGGTACTTGTTGAATGGCCCTCATGTCCATGAGGGATGAAACTTGTTTTTGTTCCTCTGCCCACTGATGTTTTGGCAGGTCTGGTCAACCGTTTGCCCTTGGCAGGGTATAGAGGTGAAACTTGTAGCCTTGTGACACTATATTTAAGACCCATTTGTCCTGGGTTATTATGTGCCAATTTTGAAAAAAAAAAAGTGCTAGTTTTCCCCCTAAAGGTGCTGCCAGAAGATAAGTGCTTGGCGCAGGCAGGGGGAAGTCATTGTGACAGCTTCCTGTATGGCTGTGATTTGTCTTCTCCAGTTTTGGAGGTAGAAGCACCCCATTGTTTAGATCTGTACAAACCTTGGGCTGGGATCTGCCTCTAGGGTGTCTGTATCTGCCCCTTTGTGGCCTGTCTGTTTCTTTGCGTTTCTTGTGAATTCCGGTAGTCAAATGGCTATCCGACGACATTGTATAGTTAAATCTTCTGCCAAAATAGTGAAATGCAAAATCGTACCGACGCTTAATAGTGCGTTGGTTAAATCTAGCACAAAACCAACAACTAGCAACGTTGTGGTTAGGGCCTAGGCAAGGAATACAGTAAGAATGAAAGTCCTTATGAGGTATTTGCTTCCCACAAGAAATACAATTATTAACTTTTTCTGACATCGGACTGGAGCAAGAAAAAGTTTCCCCAACGGGGTACTTGGCTTTTAGTGAAGACTTCGGATCTGAAATTCGAACACGAAAATCACAGGAGTCGGCTGACCGGCACTTGCGAACTGCTTTTGCTTCGGGTACCGCGCTGCAAGAAAGACTGAAGAAAATGGCGTCGGCTTCATCTTTTATACCCCTGGCGCACTGACGTCAGGGAAGAGGCGACAGCAACCGACGCCGGACCTAGACTTTGGAATTCAGGCCGACTGAGGGTAGCCTGCCAGCAGGATAACCCAACTGTAATGACTGCAACACTGAAACACGAAGAACATCAAATAATTACAAAAGGAAAGGTAACAACATGGAAGAGGCTAAGAAGACATTTAGATAGCAGGCTATTAATTGCCTTCCTTATCAGGGATTGATATCAGAATACAGATAAAGAGAAAGGTATAGGGGATCTTAAATGACCTACACTGGTTGAGTTTTTAATTGAATCTAGAACAGAAGCTTCTGGAAAGAAAACGGTAAATGGGAACATATGTTTTGAGAGTATAATGAATTGGCAGACTTTAAAAATTCCTTACAGAGTACTCTGTCAGGAATACGCAGTTAGCAAATGAGTGTAACTAAGAAAATGATTTTTTGAGCTGGGATACAAGATCTGAATTGCCTAGACATAGTAACACCTGGTTAAGTTTAATTCTAGTGGTTGCCAAAAAAGAATTACTAGAAAATGGAAATCAAATCTACACCAACTATACTTAAAAAAGATAGATACGGATCAATCTGGTTTTGTGGTGGGGAGGCAAACATTTGGCAACATTAACAGAACTTTGATGATCCTGAGGGAAGCAGAATGCAAGAAAATACCACTGGTCTCAATGAAGAGAAAGCATTTGATGGAGTACAATGAGACTTTATGAGCAGGGCAATGTAAGCATTTGCATTCTCTGATAAAATTTTAAGTCTGGATTAGGAGGACATATGAGGGATCGGAGGCAAAAATTGGGTGGGGTCCTCTCTGATGATTTCTGCTTCAGCAGAGGAATGAGGCAGGGTTGTCCGCTCTCTCCTTTGTTATTTGCATTATATTTAGAACCACTGGCTAAGAAAACAAGGAACTCAGAAATCCAGGGATATAACTGGTATGTTGGTCAAGAAATCTGGCTCTATTTGCAGATTATATTATTTTATACCTTGAAAAAGCTGAAAGCGCTTGTCCATTGTTTACATCAGAAGGGTTCTTCACTTTTATGTTCGTTTTTTCTGTTTTCATGACATCCACATGTTTTAAAGCTGTGGAATTACAACACCACTTGACTTTTACAACAGCAAAGCTCTATATTTCATATATTGTGGATTCAACATGGTAAAAGCCTGTTATTGAAGCTGTCTTTCTGCCATTTTGGTTGTTTAGCAAGTTTTGAATACTCAGATGAAATACTAATACCTGTGGTGCAACGCTCTTCCAATATTTACATTATTTTATACCTGACAAAACCAGCAAAGGACACTATAGTACTGTAGAACATTTTGAGACCATTTTAAATCTTTTTGGGATACAAAATTAATGAAGCTAAAACAAAGGCAATAGTGGTAAATTATGTACCCACACACAAACTGATTCCGCAATATCCATATTTATGGTGACATGATAAAATGAAGTACTTAGGAGTATGGATTAAAAATTATTCCAGTGTGGCAGCTAAGGATATGTGGGTGGAGACTAAACTTTTAGTCCCTTTAGTCTTATATACAGGTCAGGCATATTTTTATTAACCAGAGAAGTTATGAATAGCAATTAAAAAAGAGCTGAAGGATTTTATCTGGGAGGGAAAAATGGCAAGAGTCAAATGGCATAAGATGATTCTTCCAATAGAACAAGGCAGATTGGGATTACCCGATTTGAAGGGTTAATTTCAGAGCAACCCAGTTAAGGATCACACACAGCACAAGCAGAAAATTATAATTCAAAGTGGAAAGGGATGATGATGAAATAGAGGGGAAGCTCAAGAAACAAGTAGCGACTAGGATTTTGGATGCAGGCCTTTAAGAAGAACAACAATAATCATGCAGAATATTATATTCATAAAGTAGCAGAAAGTATTCTAAGAACTAAGCCAACACGGGAATGGAGAAAGGAGATTCTGCCGATAGGGATGACTGCAGTTAGGGATACAGAAATAGGCAAGAGAGGGCTGGAATTTACTGCAGAAAACTGGCAAAGAAACCAAGGTATCGGGAGCAAATAAATAGAGAGGAAAAGGTAACAGAATGGAAAGATAGGAAGACACCAAGATTTTATTTGGACTGCAAGTTAGAGATTGCCTTCCCCATCAAATATTGATATCAGAGTATAGGCAAAGAGAAAGAAATAGCAGGGTCCTAAATGAAAGACCTGCACTGGTAGAGTTTTTTAGTAGAATCTCGAGTAGAAGCTGCCATTAAAAAGGAATAATTAATAGAGCATATAAAATACTGCACGATAACTGTAAGAATCGATCAGAGGAGGTTAGAAAGGATTGGGAAAAGAGATTGGATAAGCAATTCACAAAGAAACAAAAGGAGGGATATATGTAGGTCTCCCAAATATGCAACGAAGTCTAGAAGATTTAGGATCTTTGCTTGGAATTGTTTACATATGTATTTTTATATCACATGTAGACCCCAAAGAATTTTTCCTTAGGTAGACAGCAAATGTTGGAGGTGTGATGCTAAAGAAATGGGTAACTGGGGACATATTTTCGTAGAGTATAATGAGTTAGCAGACTTTAAAGATTCCCTGCAGACTGCTTTGTTAGAGATACTGGATAAGCAAATTGGTGTAACTAAGGAAATTTTTTTTTTTTTTTTTTAGCTAGGATACATAATCAGAATTGCCTAGGCATAGTAAGGCCTTGCTGAGTCTAGTTATAGTGGCTGCCAAAAACACAATACTAGAAAATGAAAATCAAAGTCTAAACCAACTTTACTAGAAGTAGTGAATATATTAAACAGAGATAAAACAACTGAAATTAGAATCTTTGGAAAAGGGTAGGAGCAAATTACATAGGAAAGAAATGAAAATGTGGGACAATACATGCAGAGGAGGAAGGGAGGTTTAAAATAAGGCAGGATTTGAATGAGCTATGTAATGCTTGACTGACAATGACTGGACATATTATAAGTGATGTATAATGTTTGCAACTACTATTGCGTTAATGTGGATTGTAATGTAAAATGCTTGCAATTAGAATTGTGTCAGGGTGGTTTGTTTTCATTTATATAAATGTAAAATTGCCTATATCATATGTGATAATTTAATAAAGCTATTTCTTGTTTAAAAATATACTTGAAGTAGTGAATGTTGTTACAGAGATAAAAGAACAGAAAGTAGGATCTGTAGAAAAGGGTAGGAATACATTACATAGAACAAATGGAAATTGTGGGAACAATACATGTAGAAAAATTGTTTTGGATGAGGAATGAGGATTAAGAGAAGGCAGGAATTGAATAATTTATGTAATCTTGCTTAGACTATACATTACATATATTGTTATATAGCCTATAATGTTTGTGTATGTGAACTTGCCAATATGGTTTGATTACTTTTATATAAAAGTAAGTCTGCCTATGTCACAAGTGATAAAAGTGTTAAAAAAAGATTGAAAATATTTATTTTTTGGAAGATGACGTTCATCCGTTAGACTTAAAATTTGCTACAGTGGATTACGTATACAGTATGCAAGATGAAAGCGATAAAAATAAAACATTTGTTTGGTAAAAAATTATTTATCCTTCAATAAAAATATTTCTCTCAAACATTCTTGTGTACTGGATAATGTGTTATACTCGGAATATTTATCCTTTCCCAGTTAATAAATAAAAGAGTTAGAGATTTTTTTCTCCTTTATATGGGGTCCAGGTTAAATCTTGCAAGGAGGAAAGTTTTCTATTGTGACAAAAAAAGAGATTGTGTGCTTGGATTAACTAATCCTATTGCTTCTTTAAATTTATTTTGGAAGCTTAGAAAAACTGAAGAGGATGAAATGGGGTGTCTGGGAAGAATTTTAAGAAATATGAGTAAAATAAACAATATAGCCAAGGAGCAAACCCGTGCAGAGTAAAGTCTTAAACATCAAAAGGACGAAGTTTGAGCAGCAGTTGAAATAAGCCCATAAACAACACATAAAATAACAGAAGCTCGTAGCAATGGTTCCTATAATAAATGTACAGCTCCCTACAACAATTGTAATTTTTGCATTCATATTTGTAACCATAGTATGTTTGTTCATTCAGTCACCTCATATTGTCATGTTTTTGATGTGGTTGCCAATTGCAATACTGAACATGTTGTTTACCTTGCCCTGCCTTCTATGTTGGTAAAACCGACAGAAGGCTTAGGGACAGGGTAAGGGAACATTTATATCAGATACGTATTAGGTCTAGTACCAATGCTTTGTCTAAACATGTCCTTGAAACTGACACCTTGCATACATTTAGGTTTATGGTCCTTAAGGTAAACACCCCCAGTATGAGGGGAGGTGATGTTAGAAATTACACCAAAAGAACAGAAATAAAATGGATTATTAAACTTAAGGCACATGTCAGTCCAGGTCTGAATGACAAGATTTCTTTAAAACCTGTATTAAAAAACAGGAAATTAATTGTGAGATGAAACTGAAATATGTGTTTTTATATACATAAAAAATGTATATAAAGGTTTATTCATTATTAGTTTTAAAAAGTTTTAATACGTTTTAGTAATGATGAATTAATGTCTTATTTAGACATATGTTTATATGTTTTTATTAGTTTTAACTCTAAGTATAGGTAATGATGTCACTGATTATTTGCATAATTAATTGACAATTACATAAAACGGAGGAGTAATGGTTTGAATTTTGTTAATGGTCTGAGGAAGCCTCTTGGTGAAAGCGTTTACCTGTCTGGTGCATCTAATAAACGCTTATTAGACTGTTTATATGGAATGTGTTATTTATGGACTTATTTCAACTGCTGCTCAAACTTCGTCCTTTGGATGTTTAAGACTTTACTCTGCACGGGTTTGCTCCTTGGCTATATTGTTTATTTTACTCATATCTTTGTAAGTGACTGGCTAGGGAGCATTTATTTCCTGGTGGTTTGCTCTACTGTTATTTATTATACATTTACGTGCATAATTTTAAGAAATAATTTAAAGAACTGTGGGAGAAAAAAGAAAAGTTTTTTTTCTTTTATCATATCAGTTTATGATTTTATTAAAACATGGAAAATTGTGTGCAATGAGCTTAATGATTAAAAAAATGGTATGAGCATATCATGAATAATTTTTAGAATGTAAAAGTTTGGGATGAAAAAAATATTTAAAAAATCAATAAAAACAGAAGGAAACAATTTCAACAGGATTTAGAAATGCATGATTTTATGTGGTGTTTAGTGATTCATAAGTTGCTTGTTAAGGGGAAATTAAATATAAGACAAAGCATTATAGATTATGTAACAGAAAAACTGAAGCACTTAGTTATTTAATATCAAAGATCAAAACATGTGGAATTTATGTCTGTATTAATTTAAGTATGACATTTTTGATATGGTTATGATTATTTATGAGGATTATGGGGATCATACTGGTGATAATATTGATTTAACAGACTGAGTTATTTTGCTTCTTTATGGTGTATATGACAGATGTCATGTTAACAATTATTATATAATAAAATTTAGGGATGTGCATATTGTAGTGTATAAGATAAAGAAATGGTTGTCAAAAACAGTTGGGGTGAGTGGAATTAATATTTTATTTTGCCATGATATATTTGAATGAAAATCTGTATATTATGCTTAATTATGATTTTTATTTACATGTATATATGTTAAAAAGACATATGAATGAATAAAGTTTTCTACAGTTTTCAAAATGTACTTTGGGATCTTTTACAGCCACCTCAGCTACCACCAACTCGAGCAGATGAAACCTCAGTTTAACATCTCACCTGAAGAATGACGCACTCGACAATGCCACCTGCCCCTAATGCTATACTACAGTGACAGAAATCCAGTCACCTGGCATAGGAATACAGTCCATAACCTTCTGGTATTCCAGCAGCAAAGAGGATTCTGCTACCTCTGTACCAGTGACAGTTCTTTTAGTCTTATCAGTTAGATTTTAAGGAGTATTAATGGTAAGTGAGAGTGATCATTTACTACTGGTGGCAATTTTTTTAAAAATTATAATAGCTCAGGCTTTAATGAAGCTGTCAGTTTTAAACATATTCCAAAACAGGCCCCCAAAAGACATGTGGTTGTTTATAGTCATTTTGGGTCATTATACACATTTCTTTCCTTGTGTAGTTATTACAGTGATTTGACTTTTTTTTAAACACATGATTAGGGATATTAAACTGGCATAGTCTAACAAGCTTGTTTCAAGATGAAACCACTACCTCTATTGGTCTTACTGTTATATGTGTTAGTCAAGTCACAGTGCAGTAAGAAAGCTTGGACAGATTTATTTAGTAGCATAAATAAGTCCCACACGATAAAGTGAAATCTCCAACATTAAATTTCACCAAGTTTAAAACAGTGAAGTTCTAAAGTTTAGGAAATCTAGAATGTAGTATGAATGCAGACAAAAAAGGTTAGATTGAGTTGCTGGGGTCGGATTGCTACAGTTTGGAGATTTAAGTTGTATACAGTTAAAAAGGAAGCAGATCTAACATGATATATTTTTTTTTTTTTTTTAAGCAGAAACTAATGAGGGGTCAGTCCTGAGGAAACTACTAAGTAGGTCATAGAAGGTTTTAGATCAGTGTTGGTGAACACTATGGGGGTCCCCAACAAACTTCAAACCTTGGAAGCCCCCAGGCCTGCCAAATTGGCAAAGAGGGTTGAAATCCTATGACCCAACTTGCCAATGTTAAACTAGTAGCATAGGAACTGGAAAGACTAGGCAAAGGAGCATGAACCAAACCACCTGATGTTAGCTAACCCATTACCGAAGGAGGGCAGCAGCTAAGCCTGTCACAATAACTACACTTACTAATGGATCCTCTACGGAGACGGCATCTGACCTGCTTCCCAACACCCATTTTCAATATCCAGAGGCCAGAGCCACCATGAATGGCAAAGAATGGTTAGTGGGACTCTCATCCAGTCCAGATATGGTGGACTTTCACTCTGGAAGGAATGAGCAAACTAAATGAACAGAAAGAGAGACAGACAGAGAAAAATAGTAGACATATTCCTACAGAACTAAAAAAAAAAACTTGGGAGTCCCAGCAGGCACTATGCTACACAATACACAGTAGTCTCAACCCCAAAAACTTCATCCATAATCATCCTTCTTGTTATCCAACCACACCATCAGATCTATCCTCTATAACACCATCACCCCCTTTGTCTCTGATCTAAACTTATCTCCTTCTTCACTTCCTTAGTACATGCAAATCTCCTTATTTTAGATGTCACACACACTGGTACACTTCTTTGATTAACTTAAAACAGTAGTCAACCATCACGCCTGTCAAACTTCACTCTACTTCATTTTTCAAAGCAGTACAATGTACCTGCAAAAGCTTTTGCTTATTTACTTATTCATACATGCAAAATAAAGCAAAATTGTTAGCTACAGGAAAGCAGCTGATGAAATGCATTGTGTTTGTTTCTAAGGATGACAGCTTTTCAAAAGCCGAGTCACACTAGTGAGTTCTAAAGCATGAATGGATAAGCAAGGTCACCTTTACAGTTTTGAAGAATCCCTGCAGAAGTAACACCATGGGGCCAGAGTAGAATTAATTGAACTGGCATAGGTACAGCAGTAGTAAAGAAGTCAGGCCTCATTTCCTGTGGAACAATAGACTCAACAACCAGAATTAACAAAATCGCTCCAGCAGCTAGCAGGATTAATGACAAAAGGAATTTCAATAGGCTTAACACGTTACAGCCGAGTGATGCTTGTAGGTGTTTCTGCATTTACATCCTACTGACTCCTCTAGGCGTCAAATGTTACTTGCATTAATAATTTCAAAACCATACTACATACGAAGTATTAAAAGATATCTTAAAGCTTACTTAACAGCAAACACACCTGTGTTGATACTTGATCTCTGTCTGGTCCGGGTAAAGGGATATTAATTGTTGCTGATATAGCATTTATTTACACGGTCATACATTTCATGTTTTTCTAAATATCTTGACCGCCAAATTGGACAGATGGAACTTCTTAGCCTCATATGAAAACTCTCAGCTAGATGAACAAAATGCTGCTTAAAGTACGTGTATAACTTGAGTGGTTGCTGAGATAATGTAAGTTGTTTACAATATATTACAAATTTAATAGTTACTATGTTTACTTTGAATTATAAAATCCAGTTTAAGACCTAGAATGTAAAGAATACTCTCACTATAAAAACAGTTTGTGCTGAAGAGTTTGCCAGATGCACTGTTTTAGGAACCCTACGGGTCCAGATATATGAACATTTGTTTGGAGATATGAGGACATAATTTGATTCTATCAAAAAGCTTAGTCTACGCCCATTTGAAGTTACTGTGCAAAATTCCAGAGGTTCATTGGAAGGAATCATTTAACAGTATGAAAAATGTCAGACATTTACCACAATAAACCAAACCTGTAGCCCCAGCCAGATTAACATAACGAGATGGGTCCTTGTAGAATTGGTTAACAGGACTCATGAAACAAAGTGTCACTTGTCACTAGCAAGACTAACAGAAGCGAGACCTCAAGCAGACTCAATGGAGTCAAGTAAATAGCAATAACATAAAATGAACTGCATCACTGCTCATAATTGACAGACAGGGTTGCAATCCACCCATGTTATCTGTTAATCCAGAAATTACTTTGTAAATGTGGATATTCTTTTGGATATGGCAAAGTACAGCTGATCTGAAAGATTTAATTCTGTGAAGATAGTACCAGAGTTCTTCTGTGGATGTCCAAAGTATGGAGTATCCTTTCTCCCTTACTTTTAGGCTCAGGATAAAAATGAGATGGATAGTTTGGCTTAAAGTAAACTCAGATACCACTTTGGGCATAAAGAAGATTACTTCTCAAATAAACTCTGTCCCTATAGAAAGTGAGATGGGCTTGACTCACCATAAGAGCTTAAAACTCAGATACCCTTCTGGCAGAGGTCAAAACAAAAATGTTTTCCATGTTAAGAGCCTCAAGTCAATCAGATTAGCCAATTCAAATGAAGCAAGTGTTAACTTCTGTAACACATAATTACGTTCCCAAGGAGGGGCGACCATTTTTTTTGGAAGTCTCTTATACAAAATCCCTTTCAAGAATATTTTGTCATGAGACTGTACTGAAAGATGAGAATCCAGGGACAGACATGCTGAAATGGCTAAGTGAACCTTGACAGAGGAATAAGAAAGGCTATAGGATAGTAACTCATACAAATACTGTAGAACCAGAGAACAACTAGCTACGTTGTTGGCACAAACTAGAAAACCTTTTCCATTTGCTAATACAGGATTTTCTAGTAGTATACTTTCTTTCCTCCATTAGTGCATGCTGCATTTCCTTAGTAAACAAGTACCAAAGGAATTAAGATCCTATCATCTAGGCAGTCAACTGAAGTTGACTGAAGTTGGGGTATACATTAAACACCCCATCCTTGTGTGAGTAGATCTAGTCTGTAAGGAAGCTTGTGGTAATTGCCCCCAGCCGTTTCCAAAAGAAGGATGAATCACAGTTACCTAGACCACAAGGAATCATCACAATGATTCTATGGGATTCTGATTCTGCAGAAGTACCCTGGATATCAGTGGAAATGGTTGAAAGCATATAGGAACACTCCTGTCCATGGAAAAGAAAAAGGCATCTGTCTTCCAGGCCTCTTTACAGTTTTGAAACAGAATCTTGCCAGTTAATTGTTCAGGAAGGACACACAGAAGTCTGCTTGAGGAACTTGCCACAGATGGATCAAATCTTGAAAGAACCCCTGATCTAGTTTCCATTTGTGAGGGTCTGCTCTAGTCCTGCTCATCTTTGTCTGCCACACAGTTTTGCTCTGATGGAATGTAGGATGCTTGTAGAAAGATTGTCCTGTGAAACTATATCCCAAGCCAACATTGCTAGTCTGTAAAGGGGGTATGACCCGATTCTCCCTTGCTTGTTTATGTACCACGTGATTGTGGTATTGCCTGTAACCACTAACCACTTGTAGAGGTCCTGGGGTACCAACATGGCTCAGAGAAATGAGTGCCTTGATCAGAGCAAGCATCCCCTTGATATTTATGTGCTTGCATCTGTCCTTGGTGTCTCATAACCCCTTGCACTTTTATCCCTCCTGAAACTGCTCCCCAAGCAAAGTCCAAAGCATCAGTAGTGGCCGACTGATTAGGAGGAGGGAGACAGAAGGGGAGACCTGGATTTAAGGATATCGGTTATACACTGTTATATGATACATTGTTGGAAACTCCTAGTGTCTGGCTGGTGTGTGATTCTCAAACAATCTGGAAATACATCGCTGACTGATAAGTATATTTCTTGGCATTTTAACCCTTCAGAGTTCTGCATTGTCTTCATTTTGCCTGACTGAATTGTTTTATATATTTTCTGGCATTGTTTTCCATTTCTCATCTGTCCTGAAACTGCTTACCCCCTATTTCTGAGGTGGAGTTTATAAAATTGGTCTAACAGCTTTTGTGTTATTTGATTGCTTCAAGGCTTGCTGATTTAAAAATAGTTTCTGTTTGTAAATTCCTGCATACACAGTTAGAAACTCCTGGTGTCTGGCTGTGTGTGATTATCAAACAATCTGGAAATATATCGCTGATTTACAAGTATAATTTCTGGCATTTTAACCTTTCAGAGTTCTGCATTGTCTTCATTTTGCCTGACTGAATTGTTTTATATATTTTCTGGCAATGTTTTCGGTTTCTCATCTGTCCTGAAACTTGTTTTTTCCCCACCCCACATCCTATTCTTGTGGTGTTGTTACAGTTGGTGGCATTGCAGTTGCCCGTCCCTACTGTAAATTTGATCTGGGACACCCCTCCCAGTCTGGTGTTCACTCTACTTAATACAGAGAGAATATCTGAGAAGGCCAACCCACTTAGGTGCTTAACCTTGAATTTTTCTTCTGCTCCTTCTTCCTCTCTCCTTGCACTTTACTTAAAAAAATAATTGCACTTTATTTTGCTTTTGCATCTTCTTAAAAGTACTCAATTGTATTTATTCTGCTCCATTTATTAGTGCTTGGTAGTAGCCTGATTAAATTGTAACTGTTATTCTAAGCCTTTTGGTTTAAGCACTTGGACTCCAGACCAGTTGTTTTACATTAAGAAGGTTTGTGGTCTGTACTGCTGTGGCAGGACAGGCAGCTTACATCCTACTAAGTTGGGAATCGCTGATTGAAGGCTCAGTGTCTGTTATTCTAAAAGTGTATTAGTTCTGGTTAAAGCACTTGGGCTTCAGGCCAGTTACTTTTCATTAAGAAGGTTTGTGGTCTGCACTCTCATGGAGGGAGAGGCTAGATTCTGCCCTTCTGAGCTGGGAATTTCTGGTTAAAGGCTTATTGTGCCTGCTTATCTGAACTGTTTCTTTCTGAAATTGGTGCACCTTGTTTGCTGTAGCATATACTAGATTCAGACATCCTGAATCTAGCTTTGGTTGCATAACTTGAACACTAATCCAGGCAATCTTTTTTGTAGAAGGTTCCCCTGCACCCTAGTGGCAGGAGTGTGCATTTAGAACTTGCCTGATTGAAGACTGCTAGAACAGGGCTCAGTTTTGAGCTTTTTTACTAGTTAATTGGGTAATTTGTTTAAATCAGTTTGCTTGTTTCCTGTTCTTATATAAAAAATTTCACTTTATTCATCTGCTTTTACTGTAGGTTCATAGGTAGGTACTAGGCTACTGGCCCTAGGGCCTATACAAGCCTAGCCAAAAAAGTACCCTGGCTTTCACCACCCAAGAAAATTATTTTCCTGTGCCCCTGTCAAGCAGAACCACAGAAGTGATCCCCGGGGTGAATTTCCTATTACCCATCCAATCATCAAGATTTTTCTTGAATAGTGTTAATGAGGAGCTCTGTTTGACAAAGATAGGTAGTCTGTTACCGAGTATGGGAAGTCTCTGGGACAGGAATCTATCCCTCCAGCATGTTCTGTTTATTGTGGTGACAAGGTTTAGGTCCCTAGAGCGTGTAGCTCGGAGGGATTGGGATTTCTTTAAGTGGAGCATGTCCAACACCTCTGGGTTTGACATAGCTGTGTATGTTAGGCAGAGATCGCCTCTGAGTAGGCGATATGCAACAGAGTAAAGCTGGAGTTTTTTGAGACTGTCTGCGTAAGGCATCTGTTTGAGGCCAGTAATCCACTTTGTGAGGGATTTTTGCTGCCTTTCCCGTTGTTGTAGATGTCTTGTGAGGTACATACCAAAAGGGGCATTGTACTCTATAATGGGTCTAATGAGTGATGTGTAGAGAGGAACAATGACCTCTTTTTATCTGGATGAGAAACCTTTTGTGATGAGGTGTGCCACGTAGAAGGCTTTCATGACCACTGTGGCGATGTGATTATCAAAGGAGAGACTACTGTCCACCTGTGTCCCAAGGTCTCATCACACTTTCGGTGTTAAGTAGACTACTGCCTATGTGGTAGTTCATGGGTACAGAGTTTTTACCAAAGGGGATGACAATGCACTTTTTGGCATTGAGCCTGAGACCATGTCTTTGACACCAGGCATCTGATTCAATGAGCCCTTTTGCAGGATGTCCACATTGTTAGGAGTTTCAATTATGGCTCCTAGTTTGCAGCCATCTGTGAATTTAGTTAGCCAAAGACCTTCTGTGTTAGCCTGTACTTCAGTGAAGTAGATACCAAACAGGAGAGGACCCAGGACTGAACCCTGTGGTACTCCACTTGTCACTGGTCTGAAGTCTGATTTGGAGTCTGCTACTTTCATGGTGTGGGTTCTGTCAGTAAGCCAGTTGGCAACCCATCTTGTGACATAGGGATTTATACCTAGTTTAGTGAGTTTATCTATAATTCCAGAGGGGGGGATGGTGTTGAATGCCTTGACGAGATCTAAATAGGTTGTGTGAACCACCTTACCCTCCTCTATGGCTTTGGTGACTACTTCAAAGAAGTCTATCAGGTTTAGGAGACATGACATGATCTGCCTTTTACAAACCCAAACTGTGTGGGGTCCAGAGTTTGGAGATCTCCAATGTCTTTCTTTATGAGTTCCATGATGATACGTTCCATGGCCTTGCAGACTAGGCTCGTCAGGCTAATGGGGCGGTAGTTCCCGGGGTCTGTTGTGCCCCCCCCCTTGTGGAGTGGGATAACTGCCACCGTGCGCCATTCAATGGGCACAAAGCCTGAGGTGAGGCTATGATTGAACATGGTACTTAGGTGGGGTGCCAGTTCATTCTGTAGTTTATGTAGAAGGCAGCCTGGGATGTTGTCAGGTCCCATGGATGCTGTGTTTTTGACTTTGGAGAGTGAAATTTTTACCTGTGCAGCCATGATTACAGGAACTTTGCATTCTTCCGGTATAAAGATGGGCCCTTTAGGGGGTGAGAGGGGGGTAAAGTTAGCACTGAACCTATCTGCCAGGATGTTGGCAATATCAGTTGGTCCTGTATATTTAGTGTCATTGTGCTGTAGCTCAGAGCAGATCTGAGTGTTGCCATTGAGATTTTTGACATAGCTATAGAATGCTTTGTGGTTGTCTTTAAAATCAGTGGCAATTTTGTTTTCATAACTAGCTTTGGAGGATTTTATGAGGGATCTCAGCTTCTTACTGAGGCTGGCCAGGGAGTTCCTCCAATCATGGGATTATACTTTTTTTTGCAACAGTTTCTTTCTTCTGTTGTAGAGTCTGTTTATGGCAGAAGACCTCCAGATTGGCTTCCTTTTTTTGGAGGATAGCATCTTGGTTCTGTTAGGGATAGCACGATCCATGCACTCGTGGAAGTGCTTATAAAGTGCATTTCTGTAGGATTCAGCAGTCGTACCTCTGCATGGGTGTCGTGAAGTTTGCCACTTCTGTCTTAAGAAGCGTGAAGTTGGCTTTGGAGAAATTTTTTACGGTTGTTTTCCTAATAGGGGGTAGGAGCGGGATGTGGATGTCTAGGATGATTAGCTTGTGGTCGGATCTGACCAATGAGGAGCTGACCTCTGGTGTGGAACACCGGTCACCCATGTTGGTGATGACCAGATCTAGGATATTGCTGCCCCTGGTGGGGGTGTGGATAAGTTGATCTAAAGCGTTGGAATTGATGATTTCCAGAAAACGTTGAGCAAAAGAGTTTGTACATGAGTAGTTTTCCCAGTTAATGGTAGGGTAGTTGAAATCACCCATTATTAGAATGTTGGGTTGTACCTTAATATTTTCCAGTGTATCAAGAAAAGAGGAGTGGAAATCCTGGGGCATGGCGGGGGGTCTGTAGCAAGCTACAATCTGGATTGCAGTTTTGCCCAGAGTTAGTTGAACTTGGATAATCTCGGACGCATTATGCTGAGCAACTAGCTTGGAGGTGTGAATATTCTTAATGAATATGGACACGCCTCCACCGTTAGTGTTTCGGTCTGGGTTTGGTGGCCAAAAGGTGTGGTATGAATTATAGTCTGGTAATGTAGGGGTGCTCTCTGGAGCTTTGAACCAGGTCTCTGTCACTGCACAGATGTCAATGTTCTCCATTTACTTTATTTTGCTTTTGCTGCTTGTTCTTAAAAGTACTTAATTGCATTTATTCTGCTGCATTTATTACTGCTTGTTAGTAGCCTGATTAAATTGTAACTTTTATTCTAAGCCTTTGGTTGAAGCACTTGGGCTTCAGACCAGTTGTTTTACATTAAGAAGGTTTGTGGTCTGCACTGTTGTGGCAGTTGGGAGATGCTGATTGAAGGCTTAGTGTCTGTAATTCTAAAAGTGTATTAGTTCTGGTTTAAGCACTTGGGCTTCGGGCCAGTTATTTTACATTAAGATGGTGTGGTCTGCACTCTTGTGGGCGGAGAGGGTAGATTCTGCCCTTCTGAGCTGGGAGTTTCTGGTTAAAGGCTTATTGTTCCTGCTTATTTGAACTGTTTCTTTCTGAAATTGGTATGCCTTGTTTGCTGTAGCATAGACTACATTCAGACCTGCTGAATCTAGCTTTGGTTATATAATTTGAGCACCAATTCAGACCATCTTTTTTTGGAGAATGTTCCCCTGCACCCTAGTGGCAGGAGTGTGCAGTTAGAACTTGTCTGATTGAAGACTGCTGGAACGGGGCTCAGTTTTTAGCTTTTTATTGATTAATTTGTTTAAATCAGTTTGCTTATTTGCTACTGTTATATAAAAAAATACACTTTACGCAACACCGCTTAGCTATGGTTAAACTATTCCCAGCGCCATAAAGTCTACTCTTTAAATTTTCCCTTAAAACTAGCCAGTTTTTTAGTTTTAGCACTCAAATCTGTTTCTTCGAGCTCAGCACTTGTTCAGAACTCGTTGTAAGCTCTAAATAAGCTGCAAATTACTACAGCACTCAACTTTTCTCACTTACCTATCGAGGCATGTCTAAGGGTCAGCTCCCAGTGTTTTCTCCTGTCTACCTGATGAATCTGGGCATCTTGGGGCAATGCAGCAATTGCCTTATGTACACAGACAACCCTCTCCTCCTTATCACCCAACACTACAACCTGTGAGAGATGCACCTATATAGACAAACTGGAAGCAAAGCTCTCTTCACCCAAGACTGGACTAAACAGTCAAGAGGAGAAGGTGAACACTTGCACCACACCACACTCATCATATAGTCGCTCAAAACCTACACCATCAAAACAGACACATAGAAACACAAAACACACACCTACACTCACGGAGTCTCTCAATAAAAATCTGTTCAAGCAACAGAGACCTCCAAAGCAGAAACGCAAGCAACCTCCACCTCCCAACACAGCCCAAATAACATACAGCCCACAAACTCAGTGTGCTGCTCAACCACAGCCCATAAGGCATAACAACTTACCCAACACTCTAGTCATAGGTGACTCTATACTCAGGCACACTGATGTTCCACTCACCAGGCTAAACAAGGAGAAAGTTACTGTCAGCTGCCTATCAGGCGCCAGGATCCGCCACTTAATGCATGCACTCAGGTCACTCCACAACAAGTACAAATATGACTCTGTCATTGTCCATGTTGGTGCCAATGACCCGAGACGTACTTCCCTGGACTACATGAAAAGTGACATGGAGGAGCTCTCCAATCTTGTAGTCCAGCCAGGTATGTTCCTAGACCCGATTAGCATCCTGCATCACCCAGAATGATACCACAGTACAAGGATAAAATGATTGACTTAAACAATTGGCTAAGCTTCTGGTGTCATTCTAAGGGGATCCAGTTTCTGTCTGTCTGGGATGACATGATCAACAGACCACAATACTTTGCCAGAGATGGCCTGCACCTGTCGCCCTTGGGATTCCAGATACTGGCTAAGGCTCTTGCCACCCCTATAGTGCCTTTTTTAGGCAAGGTTCAAATGACAAATTCACCAACATAACAGGTACAAGCAAGCAAAATCTGAGGGCAATGCTACTCAATGCTAGAAGTCTAAACCTCAAAATGTATTCACTGGAGGCACTCCTTAAAATGGAGAACATCAACATCTATGCAGTGACAGAGACCTGGTTCAAGGCTCCAGAGAGCAACCCTGCATTACCAGGCTATAATTCATACCATACCTTTCGGCCACCTAACCTGGACCGAAACACTAAAGGATATCCACACCTCCAGGCTAGTTGCTCAGCATAATGCATCCGAGATTATCCAGTGCAACTAACTCTGGGCAAGACCGCAATCCAAATTGTAACTTGCTACAGATCCCCCACCATGCCCCAGGATCCCCAATCCTCATTTCTTGATACACTGGAAAATATTAGGGTACAACCCATCACCCTCATAATGGGAGATTTCAACTACTCCACCAATAACTGGGAAAGCTACTCGCGTACCTACTCTTTTGCTCAGCAATTTCTGGAATTCATAAATTCCAATGCCTTGAATCAACTTATCCACACACCTCCACCAGGGGTAGCAATAGCCTAGACCTGGTCATTACCAACATCGGCGACCGGTGTCAATTCCTCGTTGGTCAGATCCTACCACAAGCTAATCATCCTAGACATCCACATCCTGCCCCCACCCCCCATTAGGGAAACCACCATAAAAAATTTCTCCAAAGCCAATTTCACACTTCTTAAGACAGAAGTGGCAAACTTCACGACACCCATGCAGATGGACAATAGAGGTACTACTGCTGAATCCTACACAAATGCACTTTATAAGCACTTATATGAATGCATGGATCATGCTATCCCTAACAGAACCAAGATGCTATCCTCCAAAAAAAGGAAGCCAATCTGGTGGTCCCCTGCCATAAACAAACTCTACAACAGAAGAAAGAAAATGTTGCAAAAAGAGTAAAATCACGTGATTGGAGGAACTCCCTGGTCAGCCTCAGTAAGAAGCTGAGATCCCTCATAAAATCCTCCAAAGCTAGTTATGAAAACAAAATTGCCACTGATTTTAAAGACAGCCACAAAGCATTCTATAGCTATGTCAAAAATCTCAATGGCAACACTCAGATCTGCTCTGAGTTACAGCACAATGGCACTAAATATACAGAACTAACTGATATTGCCAACATCCTGGCAGATAGGTTCAGTGCTAATTTTACCCCTCTCTCACCCCCTAAAGGGCCCATTGCTATACCAGAAGAATGCAAAGTTCCTATAATCACGGCTGCACAGGTATAAAACACACTCTCCAAAGTCAACAACACAGCATCCATGGGACCCAACAACATCCCAGGCTGCATTCTACATGAACTACAGAATGAACTGGCACCTCACTTAACACCATGTTCAATCATAGCCTCACCTCAGGCTTTGTGCCCACTGAATGGCGCACAGCGATGGCTATCCAACTCCAGCCACCACGGACGACCGGGGGCCGAACCCCCATTAGCCTAGCGAGCCTGGTCAGCAAGGCCATGGAACGTATCATCATGAAACTTAGAAACAAAGACACTGCTAGTCTCCAAACTCTGGACCCCCACCCAGTTTGGGTTTGCAAAAGGCAGATCATGTCTCCTAAACCTGATAGACTTCTTTGGAGCAGTCACCAAAGCCGTAGACGATGGTAAGGTGGTTCAAACAGCCTATCTAGATCTCGCCAAGGCTTTTGACACCATCTCCCACTCTAGAGTTATAGATAAACTCACTAAACTAGGTATAAATCCCTATATCACAAGATGGGTTGCCAAATGGCTCACTGACAGAACCCACACTGTGAAAGTAGCAGACTCCAAATCCGACTTCAGACCAGTGACAACTGGAGTACCACAAGGTTCAGTCCTGGGTCCTCTCCTGTTTGGTATCTACTTTTCTGAAGTACAGGCTAACACAGAAGGTCTTTGGCTAATGTAGTTCGCAGATGACTGCAAACTAGAACCCATAATCGAAACTCCTAACGATATGGACATCCTACAAAAGGGCTTCACTGAGACAGATGCCTGGTGTCAAAGCCATGGCCTCAAGCTCAATGCCAAAAATTGCACTATCATCCCCTTTGGTAAAAACTCTGTACCCATGAGCTACCACATAGGTGGTAGTCTACTTAACCCCCAAAGTGTGATAAGAGACCTTGGGATACAGGTGGACAGTAGTCACTCCTTTGATAATCACATTGCCACAGTAGTCAGGAAATCCTTCTACGTGGCACACCTCATCACAAAAGGTTTCTCATCCAGGAAAAAAAGAGGTCATTGTTCCCCTCTACTCGTCACTCATTAGACCCATTACAGAGTACAATGCCCCTTTTGGTATGTACCTCATAAGACATTTACAATAACTGGAAAGGTCGCAGAAATACCTCACAAAGAGGATTATCAGCCTCAAAGAGATGCCCTACGCAGACCGTCTCAAAAAACTCCAGCTTTACTCCGTCGCATATCGCCTACTCAGAGGCTCTCTGCCTAACATACAAAGCTATGTCAAAACCCAGAGCTGTTGGACATGCTCCACTTAAAGAAATCCGAATCCCTCTGAGCTACACGCTCTAGGGACCTAAACCTTGTCGCCACAATAAACAGAACATGCTGGAGGGATAGATTCCTGCCCCAGAGACTTCCCATACTCTGGAACAAAGTACATATCTATATCAAACAAAGCTCCTCATTAGCACTCAAAGAAAAATCTTGATGATTGGATGGGAAATAGGAAATTCACCCCAGGTATCACATCTGGGGCTCTGCTCGACAGGGGCACAGGAAAATAATTTTCTTTGGTGGCAAAAGCCAGGGTACCTTTTTGGCTAGCTTATATAGGCCCTAGGGCCAATACCCTAGTACCTACCTATGAACCTATGTTGTATCCACCAAAAGAGTTTTCTTCCGACACTGGGATTTGAAAAGATAAAGGGTGTTGATGTTGGGACGAAAGATATTTGAGATATCACTGTACGTTTCTCATGCTGAGTCTTTCCAAAGGTATCATGGGAATCATAGATGCCTTGAGACCCCAAATCCAAAAACTTTAGAAATAGATCTAGATAAAGATTTTTTTTTTCCTGTGAATGAAAAGCTCTTTGAACTAATTGACATCTCAGAAACACAATACTGTATGAAGGAGTCAAGAAAGTTTTTTTTTAATGTTCTCTTGGAATCCCAGCTTGTTTAAGAGATCTCTCACTCAGAGAGATTCCTAACACTTTGAAAAAAGACTATGGTAATATAAGAAAATTGTCTAAATATGGAAAAATGTGGATACCCTGTAGCCTGCAATGAGCTATAACTGAAGCTAGACAGTTAGTGAACACACCTGGTACAGTGGACAGTCCAAAGGTAAGACAGAGAACTGATAATGTTTTGTATGTCTGGAAAACATTAAGAAACATCTGAAGTCTGGATGAATAGGGATACGATAGACACCTTTTAACTCTAGTGCTGCCAGGAAACTTTAAAGAGGAAGAAAAGGTAACAGGTTGTAACATGGCATAATTATGAACTTGAGCACTACCACAAAAAAGGTTTAGGTAAGAAACAACCAGAACTAGTCTCAGAGATTTCTTTAGCACCAAGAACATCCTTGAATAAAAACCCTTCCCCGCCTGTGAAGGGGGAACTGGTTCTACCACTCCTTGAGAAGCACGCGATGAAAACTGTGAAAACAAAATTGTCTGATCTAGAGGATGAGGAATGAACCCCCTGGAAAGGAGGACTCTCCTCCTACTGCTATCTGTAACTTTAATTAATGCTTTTTAGAACCCATTTGTCTGAAACTATCTGTTGAAGTGAAAAATGGAAATTCAGACTTTCTGGAAAAAAGAGGTCAGGATAGGAGGTGTTCATAAGGTCTCTTAAATAGTCATTCAGACTTGTTGGACTGTCCTTGGTTTTGAGAGGTTCGAGACTTCTTTTTAGAACCACTTCCATTTCATCTTAAATGCCGTTTACAAGTATTTTGTTGAGACTTATTTTTTTTTTTTTGCCAAAACTGGATGAGAAGATAGAAAATCTCTTGGGAATTTGGAAAAGGAGGGATAAAAAAATCTTAGAGATTCCCTGGATCATCTTGTCCCTTTCATTACACTTTTTGATCACCTCCGCAGCAGAGACAAAACACAATCTCTATCCAAGGGAAATTAAAAAAAAATCTCATCTTTCACATCTTCGAAGAGGTTCTGAGTATGCAGTCATTTAAACCTCCTCAAAACAGTACCAGTGACCATAGCCCTGCAAGAAGTACCAGCAGTCATACACACTGCAAACAATGACTAGTGACCTGTTCATTAGAAGAAACCAAGTTATTTAAAGCAGATTTTTCCTCACAAGAAGGAACTGTAAACAAAACATTCCTCATACTTTCACAAATTTTCAGAACAAACTAACATATCACCCAGACATTTCAAAATTCTGAAAAATGAAAGCTGCAGAATTATACATTTTTCCCCATACCTACCAATAATATTCCTATCCTTGTCAGAAACAGTATGATTAGAATTAACTAAGTGCTTAGTAGCAGTGGGATTAAACTAAAGCTATAGCTGCTGGGTCAGGTTTGAGAATAGTGTATAAAAATTTAAAAGACTAAGGAAAGTACAGTTGTGTACCTACCATAAATGTAGATGTTCGAGTGTATTCACTGTTGCAGTCATTACTCTTGGGTTATCCTGCTGGCAGGCTACCCGTAGTCAGCCGGAATTCCAAAGTCTAGGTCCGGCGTCGGTTGCTGTCGCCTCTTCCCTGACGTCAGTGCGCCAGGGGTATAAAAGTAGCAGCCAACGCCATTTTCTAGATGTCAGGTGCCCCCAAATTGGAAGGCTGAGAAATAATATGCCAATTAAAATGCATGCACAAAAATAACATGTCCTTCCTCTATAAGCAAATACACCAAATAGGTTGTATAGGTAGAGAAGTGCAGAAAAGTCCCAGCAAAGAAAAAAGGGGGATGGTGGGTGGGTAACCTGGACTGCAACAGTGAATACACTCGAACATCTACATTTATGGTAGGTACACAACTGTACTATGTTCATAGTGTTTCACTGTTGCAGTCATTACTCTTGGGTAGAATCCCAAAGCTGAGGAAGGGTGGCTGGGCTAAATAGGATTAGGAGAGGCTACGAGGCCCTGCAGAACTGCAGTGGCAAAGCCTGCTCTGGACTTAAAGAGGTAAGTGGTAGTGCTTTGTGAAGGTGTACACTGAACTCCAAGTTGCAGCCTGTAAGATATCTTTGGTTGGTACCCCTTTGAGGAAGGCTGCTGAAGTGGCTGCTGCTCTGGTGGAATGAGACCTAATGTCCTTAGGCACTGACTTGCCATGTTGAAGATAGCAGAAACGGATACAATGGCCTATCCGTTTAGAAATAGTTAGCCTTTCCTTGTGATCCTGCAGCATAGGACACTAAAAGTTGCACAGTCTTTCTGAAAGCTTTAGTTCTGTCCAAGTAGAATCGTAACTGCCTGTGCATGTCCAAAGAATGCAGAATTTTCTCACCCTTGTTCTGTGGATTAGGATAAAAGGTAGGCAAGTGAATGGTTTGGTTGAGGGCCACACTGGACACCACCTTAGGCATAAATGTAAGGTTTGTTCTCAGAGAAACCCTGTCTGGACGAAAAATGATGAAAGGTTCCACTGCCATGAGTGCTTGTAACTCCAAGACTCGCCTTGCAGAGGTTATTGCTAGGAGCAAAGCTGTTTTCCAGGATAAGAATTTTATATCTGCTGTTGATGCTGGTTCGAAAGGAGGCAGTGTGAGTTTTTCCAAAACATAATTGAGGTCCCAGGTTGGAATTGGTGCTCTCCTTGGAGGCCTAATGTTTTTGGCCCCTCTGAGGTACTGTCTTATCAAAGGATGAGAAAAGATAGGTGGTTCTGTATTGTAGTGGGCTGAAATGGGAGAGGCATGAATCTTAATTGATGAGAAAGAAAGGCCTTTGTTTTGCATCTCAGTCAGGTATTGCAAATATTGAGGGATATTTGGTACACACGTGTCAATGCCTTGTTCCTGGTTCCAAGCACAGAATCTCTTCCATTTTTCTGCATAAGATTTTCTGGTACTGGGCCTCCTGGCCTCCAAGATAACATCCATAACAGCTTTTGAAAGAGGAGTGTTCTGAAAGACTACATTATCCGCCATGCAGCCAGATTTAAGGTCCTGAGTTGGCTGTGCAGGATCGGATTGTTTTGTTGGGTCAGCAAGTGAGAAGTTTGAGGCAGTATCCATGCCGAACCTTGAAACAAGCTCTTTAGGATTGGGTACCAGTGCTGGCGTGGCCAGTCTGGTGCAATCAGTATCATGTTTGGCTTCTCGTCTGACTTTTAGGAGTACCCTGGGAAGGAGAGGCAGTGGGGGAAAAGCATACACTGTTAGATTTTTTCCAGCTGAAGGCTAGGGTGTCCACTTTCCATGCTTGCTTGTGATAAATCCTTGTGCAAAATTTCTGCAATTGATAGTTGTGAGGGG
Source organism: Protopterus annectens (assembly GCF_019279795.1). Lineage (NCBI taxonomy): Eukaryota > Metazoa > Chordata > Ceratodontiformes > Protopteridae > Protopterus > Protopterus annectens. The sequence continues at coordinate 967,758,535 of NC_056739.1, forward strand.
AGGCAAATAGATCTATGTCTGGGCATCCCCATTTCCTTATTATCATGCTGAAGACTTGTGGAGCCAGTTTCCATTCGTGGGGATCCATGAGGTTTCTGCTTAGTTCGTCTGCCAGAGTATTTGTTTTTGCTGGCAGGAACTGAGCTTGCAGGTGAACTTGGTATGTCAATGCTGTGTCCCATAAGGTCATTGCTGGTCTGCAGAGGGGATAGGACTGTGTACCTCCCTGCTTGTTTATGTACCACATAACCGTAGTGTTGTCTGTCTTTATCAGTAATTGTCCTGGATGAAGTAGGTCCTTGAAAGCTGTAAGGGCATTTTGTACAGCTAGCATTTCTTTGTGATTGATGTGAAGATGCATCTGGTTTGCAGACCATGTGCCCTGAATACATTTTCCTGCCATATGGGCTGCCCAGGCATAATCTGATGCATCCGTTGTCAGTGTCTGTCTGGCTGTGGGTAAACTGAATGGCAGACCCCTGTTGTGGTGACAGGCTTCTGCCCACCATCGAAACTCCTGTTGCAGGCAGGGGATGAGTGCAATCACTGTCTCCAGGCTGTGACAATGCTGAGTCCAAACACTTTTTAGATACCATTGTAGTTTCCTCATATGCAGTCTGGCATATGGAATTAGTAGAATGCAGGATGCCATGAAACCCAAGGCCTGCAGGATTTTCCTTGCAGATAAGTGGGTTTTTGTTTCCAAATTCTTGAAGTAAGTAGCCAGTTGTTTTTGTTTTTCTGGCGTGAGATAAGCCATCTGGGCAGTTGTATTTAGGCTTGCACCCAGGAATATTATCTCTTGAGAGGGCACTAGTTTTGATTTCGTTTCGTTTACTGTGTACCCTAGGCCAATTAGTAATCTTTTTACAAATGCCAGATGCTTCAGAAGAGTGTCTTTGTTCTCTGCTTGAATTAGGCAGTCGTCCAAGTAGGGATATATTTGAATTCCTTTTTGTCTGCAAAACGCAATTACTGGTGCCAGGCATTTTGTGAAGACCCTGGGCGCAGTAGATAAGCCAAAGGGCAGTGTAGAGAATTGGTAATGCATTGAGCCAGCTATGAATCTGAGGTGTCTTCTGCAAGATTGTCTGATTGGGACATGCAGGTATGCCTCTTTTAGGTCCAAAGTTACGAGCTAAGCCTTTTTGCCCAGCATGGGCAGTAGCTGCTGTAGAGTCAACATCTTGAATTTTGGAACTTCCAGAAATGTATTTAGTATAGACAGGTCCAGTACTGGTCTCCAGGTTTTGTCCTTTCTGGGTACTAGGAAAAGTCTGGAGTAAAATCCTTACCCCTACTCTTGTTGTGGTACTTGCTGAATGGCCCTCATGTCCATGAGGGATGTAATTTGTTTTTGTGCCTCTGCCCATTGATTGTGTGGCAGGTCTGGCATACCTTTTGACCTTGGTAGTGTGTGGTAATGGAACCTGTAGCCTTGGGACACTATGTTCAGGACCCATTTGTCTTGGGTAATCCTTTGCCAATTTGATGAAAAAAGTGCTAGTTTTCCAACTAAGGGGGCTGCCAAAAGAATAGTGCTTGGATCTGATAGGGGAAAGTCATTGGGTCTGTTTCCTGTAAGGTTGTGATTTGTCTTCTCTGCTTTTGGAGGTAGGAGCACCCCATTGTTTAGGCCTGTATGAGCTATGGGGCTGACCTCTGCCTCTGGGACGCCTGTATCTGCCTCTTTGTGGTCTGTCTGCCACTGGAAAGGACCAATTTTTAGAAGGCCAGTTTCTGCTAAATCTGGGTGGTTGTACCTGTAAGAAATCCTTGACTGTCTGCATGGACTTTGCTTTATCCTCCATTTTTTTCAACACCTCTTCTGCTTTAGTACCAAACAAAGTATCATGCTGTAAAGGTGCATCTAATAATTTTGCTTTAACATGATCAGGCAGATTTTGTTCCTTTAACCAAGCATGCCTTCTAATAACAGAACCTGTAACAGCGGTCCTGCAGGAGGCCTCCAGTGAATCATAACTACATTGCAAAGTATGCTTTCCCACTTGTTCAGCTGCATGCAATAATTCCTGTAATTCCTTGTTCTCTGAACATTCAGTATTTGTCAACATTTTCTTGTTAAGCAGTGACATTAAATATGGCTGATATTTGAGCATATGAAACTGACAATTTAAGGCCCTTACAGCCAGGGTAGCAGAAGTGTATACTTTTTTGCCCCATCTGTCTAGAGCCATGGAGTCCCTATCAGAGGGGACAGGGTTTTTTGCAGTGGAAGCTTTAACCCCCTTGGGACCTTGAGATATAGTTTCTGGGTCAGCAGCGGGGTTTTTATACAGGAATTTATGAGAATCTGGGACCCTGTAGTATCTGGCTTAGCAGGTGCAGGGGGGAGAGAGTCTGGGGACAGGCCGGACTCTGAGAATACATCGTCCACAATGTCTAGAACAGGTGTAATAGCAAGGGGTCTGTGCTGAGGAAGTAGTAGAAAGTCCCTGAGCCTTTTCTTAGATTCAGAATAATCTTGGCTCTCCCAGTGGAAATGTTCCCTCATGGTATGCAGGGTTTCCCCAAAAGAATAATCCTCAGGAGGAGAGGCTGAAGGAATGGATTCTTCAGCATCAGAATCCTCATAGGGAAGCATGGAGTAATCTTGTTCAGAGGAGGAATCAGAGGAAATAGAAACCTGATCAGAAGAATCATACTCTGTCTCTTGCCTAGGCCTCTTATCAGGAGGGGGATGGGAACCCCTGATCAAAGTAATTAGGTCTTTGGCCATTTTGAGCATCTGTTTTTTAGGCATGGTAGTCCGAGTAGGAGAATGCTGTACTTGTTTCTTTGTCTTTAATGCTGCTTTAGTCTTTGTCTTTGAAGACGAGGATGGCTTAAATATATAGTTGTGTAGGTCTGAAGACACCCTCATAAGCAGATGCCTGCTCAACGGCTCCAGACCCATCTGAGGGAATGATTTCCGAGTGTCCAATACCTTGAGTATCCAGAGGCCCTGTCGGCTCCATGTGGGAGTCGGAAGCAGCCTGTGGCTCTGAGGTAGCAGGCGCCAGGGGCTGCGAAAGCGCCTCACAGAGCCGGCAAACCGGCGACTGGCCTAGAAGAGGCTTCGTCGTCGGTTTTGGACCTCGGATGCCAATCCTCCTTGTCCTTGCGTTTTTTAACTGCGGTTGTCGGCTGATCCGACGGCATTATATAGTTAAATCTTCGGCCAAAGTAATGAAATGCAAAATCAAACCGACGCTTGATAGTGCGTTGGTTAAATCTAGCACAAAACTGACAACTAGCAACATTGTGATCAGGGCCTAGGCAAGGAATACAGTAAGAGTGAAAATCCTTATGAGGTATTTGCTTCCCACAAGAAATACAATTGTTAACTTTTTCTGACATCGGTCTGGAGCAAGAAAAAAGTTTCCCCAATGGGGTACTTAGCTTTAATGAAGACTTCGGATCTGAAATTCTGATTTGAAAATCTCAGGAGTCGGTTTTGCTTTGGGCACCGCACGGCAAGAAAAAATGAAGAAAATGGCGTTGGCTGCTTCTTTTATACCCCTGGCGCACTGACGTCAGGGAAGAGGCGACAGCAACCGACGCCGGACCTAGACTTTGGAATTCCAGCCGACTATGGGTAGCCTGCCAGCAGGATAACCCAAGAGTAATGACTGCAACAGTGAAACACAATGAACATCATTATACATTCTTTCTGAATTTTTAGGGGCAGCTGGCTGACTACCAGGAAAATTGCAGGCAGCAACACACACACCCTCTAAAGCAGACAGAACAGGAGGATTGAGTGTGGGTTCTGGAAAATCCTTCTTTAACAACTCAGTGTTTTCTGAGGGACAGAGAAACCTCAATGTTCTCCCACTGAAAACACTAACACATTCTATCAACAGTCTAAAGGAGAGAGAAACCTCCAAAGGAAGAATCAGAGACTGAACCTTCCTTAGAGTCTGAAACAGAAACCTGATGAAAAATCCCTGTAGCATTCACTGCATTTTCCTGTTCAGATTCAGAATCTTGAATCTGTTCAGGAAAAGAAGACTGACTCTTTTACCAGAAACTGCTTTACTAGAAAGATCAACAGCCTGAATTAAATCATGAGCCAGACCCAGTACACTAATCTTAGCCAAAGAAAATGAGAGAGAACTAGATACACGCCTGGCTTTCTGTTTCTTTTTGACAGGAAAAATAGGACCAACTGTGTTACTAATGCAGCTTCCCCAGGGATAGGAACAGCATTGTGACACAACAAAGAACCTTTCCTGTTCCCTCTCTCAGAGCAGGCAAGATTTGCTCTCCCATGCCCACTAGGGGGAGCCGAACAGCCACACAGGACATGGCTAACCCCCGGTCCATATAAGAATCTAGGGTAAAAGATAAGTGGGATCTGGGCTGAAAGATAAGTGGTCTGAGATACAAAAAATAGCCACAGCAGAGTCTAGCCTGCTGTGGTGGCAAAGGTCGTTTGCTTAAATTTTTTCTTTTTTTTGGCTGGAAGAAGTAGTCTGCTCCATGGTCAAGGCTAAAATGGTGCCTCTTTCCTGGGGAAGACTAGTAGCAATTGCTAATAAACACTACCAATCCACAAATGTTACCTTTGTGACAGAAAAACACGGTAAAAAATACTTTTAAAACACTATGCCAGCTCCCAAAAGTAAAATAAACACACTTTCTCCACAGCAAAAAAAGTTTTCAGTTACCTTACACCACTTTTAAACTGACAGAAAAAATAAGTACTCCATTTAAAAGTACATTACAGACTCGAGCCAGACCATTAAAACACAACACTCCTTGCTTTAAAACTATTTTTCTCAAGAGGAAAGTAATAAAACATCCAGAAAATTAAGAAAATGGAAGGCATTTTCCCCAAAGGGAATGTATCTGCCTAGCAAAGGAAAGCACAAGCCGACCATTGATCCTCAAAAGCCTCAGAGAGGTATGCGCTTCAGAGGTAGTAAAGCTTGGCTGGAAGGACTTTGCATACAAAGTTGTCTTTTTGTCAGCTCAGCTCAATTTGCCTGGCAGTTTGGGTACATGGAAGGTGCCTTGAAATTTTGGAAGCTCCCTGGTTGTTATATCCTTGGCAGGATATAACCAATATAGCCAAGAGTTTTTAAAGTCATCAGCTTGGGATGTCTATTTTTTGTTCAAGCACTTGCTTCAGTATGGTGCAACTGTATCCATGGGAAATTACGGAAAAAAAAAGGTTTCACTTCTCCAAGTGATGATCAGAGGAGCCCATTTTTGTCATAAAATGGGCATGACATAGTGGAATACAACTGGCATGGTAAGAGGTAGAGAAAAGTGGGGCAAAGGTTAGAGCAAAATGTGTGGCTTTTGTTGTTGACTCTTCTGAAGGTGACAACCCTATCAGCAGATTAAGGAGTGCACATCAGTTTTAATGGACTGAAGCCCACATAATTTAGTCTATCTGCATATTGATGTTTTGATTTTTGTTACAACCAGACATATGTTTGAATTTTAAAGGGAGAGATCTGGTGCTAATCATTAGGATTCTACATCATATTACAGTCCCGTCTCCTCCCAACCAGAAGCAGGGGGTCCCTAGCAACCACAGAGTTTACAAGTGCCTAAAGGAAACTATATTTTAGTTGAAAGAAAGGCTAACCTAGTTAGGATGACAAGAGACTGGGACACTTAATAAACATTGAGATAATGGAGGAAGACAGACCGTGTCACTTGCTTTGCTGCAGCATAAAATCAAGGAGGTTACATATTTCATAAATACTGCTGTATGCATTTCTGCATACCAGTTATATCTACAGTATGTATTGTCTCCATCTATTAAGGGAGGTGGTAGATGAAGCCATACCTTTTGGGATGCCTTAATTTACAAGCATAATATTGAGAATTCATTAGGTGATCACAACAAACTAGGGAACACATTCAAAATAATTTAGGATACTGCCAGACAGGCAAGTGTGGAGGAAAAAGCAATAAGGAGGTCAAGGTTGCCCTAGCTACAGTAGTGGTACACAATACTGCAAAAACATGTCTAACATTTTAAGAAAGTGGTTGGATAGGTTGGGATAGCAAAAGTGGACTGTTACACTTCACCCCCTCCCCCCACAGTCAGGTTGTGGTGCTGCACTTAGGGTATGTCTAAGAGTGGTGAGCAAGCAAAGATAATGATATACAAGGATGAAAAAATAATATGAAACTGGTTTGTTTTACCAAAAGACCATGATTCAACCACATTTATGCTGTGAACAAAACGATCATAATACCGAGTTTAAATATTTTACTTTGGGGGGAGTAGAATATAAGCATTATTAGTTAATACTTGAAACTGTAAATAGGACATAATGAAGATGTGGAATTTTGTAACAATTAGTTTTTTCTTGATTTGTTAACGTTACTGTTTCGTGAACGAAGTTAATGAATATGTTTGAACACACGAGTATTTACTTATGCTTGTGTATGTTCTTTAAGCACATTTTTGCTGGAGCTGTAATTTTCAACTCCCCCCTTAATAGCTGGTAAAACATTTAGGTGTAGTTATACTAACAAGCTATGTCACTTCCCAACTTTATTCTTAAAGCACTGAACTACTGTCCTTGGGGTTCACATTCTTGTCAGTAGTCAAGCAAGATGTGCACAAGGTTCTCTGTGAAATCTGTAGGTACCCTTTAGTTGTAACTGCATAATTATTTGCTGGGTAACTGGCTGCTATAAAACTGTTCTAGAATGAGTCTACATGCAGGAAGAGGAGTCAGGAGAAGTGAAAGACACCAAGATTTTTTTTTTTAAGTTCTAGCCACTGAAAATTCTGATTGTGAGGATCAATAATTATTTGTAAATAAACACTAGAAAAAAATCAATAGGGGATAGAGTTAAAATAAGAAAATGAAAATTAAAAAAAAACATTTCCCCTAAACTTAAAAAGAATGGAAAGTAACAATTTGGAGTACTTTCAGTAAATGTAAACAGTATTATTAACATTGTACAAAGGATAGGGATACTGGAATGGTGTGCTAAATGTGATGTGGATATTACATTAGAGGATGCAAGATTTCCGACGCTTGAAGAAAAAATGCAAATAGAAATTGTGTGGTGCAAATATAATATGGAACTTAGGAAATGAAAGTTATTCTTATGTTCTGTAATGAAAGAGTGAAAATACTAGATTAAGGACGGGAAGGTTAAATGTTGCGGAAGTGAGGTGGAAAGAACATGTTTATAGAATTAAAGCATTGTATCTATAAACAGCTAGCAAAGAAAGAAAGAAATAATATATTTCAAATATTAGACTATGTGTTGCTTAACATGAAAATTATAATCACAGAGGACTTTCTGATTTAAGAGTAAGACATTAAAAGAAAGGCAAGAAGTACAAAAATAAAGGAAGAGATAAAAATGCAAGTTAGCTGTGTGGGACAAAAGTCAATGGAATTACAGATGGGAGACACCTGGATGTTAAGTTGATTATTTTATATTATCAGAAGGCTTGAGGGTAACAGACAGTAATTTATTTATTTATTTATTTATTTTACATTTGTTGAAGAAGAACATGTTTGTGATGTAATGCAGTTGTAAAGGATTCTCAGACCAGATAGCAATATGGATGGAGATGATGAAAGAAATGAATTATATTAAAATAGGAAAGGGAATAAAAATATAAATGGGAAATTTATAAGGTGAAAGTGGAGAGTGAGAAGTATTGCAGTCATGGAAGGATCATATAACCATGAAGGACTTCTATAAAAACTGATCTGGATTGTGTATTGAATTTAAACAGAAGTGTTTTTTTCAGTGCCAGAATGATGCAAGAAACGAAGAGGAAAAGTGAAATAAGGGAAATTTATAGACATGTATTATAGAATAATACAAGAGAAAATTATGATACAGAAAAATTAATATATAAAAATTGAGAAAAAAAGCAAGGCGTTAACGTACAGAGATATTATATTACAAATGAGAAGAGAGGAGGTGTCTGCAAATTTGAGCTAAACATTAAAATGATATTAGCAGAATGAGAGAAATGTAAAGGGACAGATTAAGAAACACAACATCAAACTAGGAGTATTGTAGTACAGCACATGAAAAATGTATAGGGGTACACAGATGGAAAATAAGAGAAAATGGAACGTAAATACCTCTTTAGAATAAGTGAAGGAAAAACAATGAAAACATATTACTATTAGTGAACTAGATCAAGTGTTTAAGAAAGTAAATGCTGCTTCAGTATCAGGCCCAGATGGTACTGGGTATGAAATATACATCACTTACAATGTATCTAGTCATTGTCAGTCAAACATTACATAGCTCATTCAATTCCTGCTTTCCCTTAAACCTCATTCCTCCTCCAAAACATTACTCTGGATGTACTGTTATCATAATTCAAAATTTCTATGTAATTGAATCCTACCATTTTCTAAAGATCCTACTTCTAGTTGTTTTCTCTCCGTTTCAATATTCACTACCTATAGTACAGTTGGTTTAGACTATGATTTAAATTTTCTATTAATTGTTTTTGGCAGCAGCCAGAATTAAACTCAGACATACATACTTTACTATGTCTAGGCAATTCTGATTCTATATCACAGTTCAACAAAAATAACTTCCTTAGTGAACACAAATTTGCTCACCCAGTATACTTGATAGAGTAGTCCAACTCATTACACTCCCAAAAAATATCTTCCCAATTAACTCTTTGATCCTCATCACACTTCCAACATCTGCAATCTACCTGAGGAAACATTCTTTGGTAGAATGAAAAGCAACTCTGGACCTGGATTTTAAGGTCAAGCTTATAATGACAGAGACAAGTTTACGAAATGTTGACTATGTCACTGCTGCATAAATGTCACCAATGGGAATGTGATTAAAGAAGGCTGTAGAAGTTGCAATCACTCTGGTAGAATGTGCCTACAGTTTAGAGGGAAGTGATCCACATTTAGCCGTGTAAACATAGGATGACTCTTTTGAACATGTGAGGATCTGAAAGGCATTTGTTTCACTTCATGTCATTAATGCTTGAAAAGACTAGGAGAGAGGATAAGGAAGGAAAAATGTAACAAAGTACAACAATTTCATTTCTTAACATTTCTATGAAACTTTTCTATATAAAATATGCAATTTATATTGTGAAAAGTATTTTAGGTGTTCTAATATGTAATAAAAAAGTTATTAAAGAAAACCAATGTCTTCTTTTTCCTCACCTTTCTTTTTTGGCATTACAAAATGTAGGCATTACAGTATAAAAAGAGAAGAAAAGCTAGACAAAAGTATGTTTAACTTAAAAGGCTTCAATCTTGGGTTGTTGAGGTGGGAGATGAGGACGTACACAGCTCATAATATATGTAGAATTGATATGTTTTCTCTTACTTTTGCATAGGTGATTGACCAGATTAAGACCACTGGCTTAATCTAATAATACATTTTAAGTGGAAACCTAAATACAAGAACACTGAACATAACAAGTTTTCCTTTGCAATAAATGTTTCAGCTTATCTTTCAGGCTGCAACAAAGAAATGCATGTTTCTTTCTTCTCTTTCTTTTCCATGGAAGCAAGCTGATAACACATCAATAAAAGACATAACACCAGTTTCTTTAAGGCTAAAAGTTAATGATTTCTGAAAGTACGCAAGTAGTTTTCACATATGGGGAGGAGGAATAAAGATTAAAAAAATAACAGACAGCAATAAGTGTAAGTAAAAGCACAGGCAATAACATGCATCTTAGCATGGATAACCTCAGTTTCAGGTTAACTAGAGCCTATTTGGCAAAAATGTTCATTCTAGTAGGATTAAACTTCATTATTTGAGGATGCACATAGCTGTGTGTGTTTGTATTAAGTTAATAGGCTATGTGGTGGTGTGAGCAGTTGTTTTGTTTTTTGTTCAAGGTTTTTTGTTCAAACAAAAAAAGTCTTGTAAAATGTCTCACAGGTTCCAATGTTGATAAGAAAAAAATGTATAAAGGATTAACCTGCTAAACATTTATGGGTGCGTTTATCACATAACCTGTAATTAGATATTTAAAAAAGCTGCTATATACAATAGGTGGGAATAATGACTTCTTACCGTAATGGCGACACATTACATATTATCTTGGAACATGAATTGTCTCAAAGGTATAGACAAAGGAAAGAATACTTAATTATAATAAGAAATACAGAGTGCTGAAGACTTTTGAGATGGCTGCACACTGAGTAACAACTTAATTTCAGCTCTACCAGTGTGAAAACAGAAAATCAGAAGAGAGAACAAGTGAAGTTGTCTTTTTGGGTAAACTTCAGTTACTGGCTAGTAAGTGCACTGCTTGCATGCCATCAAACAAGACATTTATAGAACCTGAAAGAAAACCAATCCCAAAAGATGCGGCGAAAACAATGGCTGGGAAGTATCATGCAGCTGTTCAGCAAAACACAGTTCAAACTCCAGCTTTGGTGCAAGATATGACTTCTAATAATTTAGAGGGAAAATAAGTCAAATGTGCTCAGCACCGATTAAAATAAATGAAACACTGAAGAAGTGTATCAACTCAAACAACAAAAGGCTGAAAATATGGAAGAAGCATTAAACAGATATTCAGATGAGCTGATAAAGCTGACAAGAGTGCAACATGAGTGGTTGAAATGAAGAAAAGGCTGGCCAAGTATGAGCTTGATCAAGATGAAATGTTTCAAAAATGGTATAATCAGAGGACAGCACACACAGGGTAAACCTGAGATTTTCTTCTGCACTAGAGAAACGAGAAAGAACACACTGTACTAATTTTATGAATGCACAAATAAGCAGCTGGACTGGTATTCCACAACAGGAGTTGTTAATTTAAAGGGCACATCGTCTGTATGCTTCAAATCTGGTTATGAGAAAGCAGCCAAGATCTCTTATAGCAAAGAGGAAATTCTACCAGCAGAAACAGTTGAGTCTGACAGAAATGCAGCAGAAGGACAAAAGACTAAAAGTTAGAGAAAGTAAGAGTGTTTGTGGAAAATGACTTCTCACTATACAGCAGGCAGAAGAGTAAATTTATCCCAGCAATTAGAGAATGTCAAGAAGGTTCATAGGTAGGTACTAGGCTATCGGCCCAAGGGCCTACATAAGCCTAGCCAACAAGGTTCCCTGGCTTACGCCACCCAAGAAAGTTATTTTCCTGTGCCTCTGTCGAGCAGAGACACAGAAGTGATCCCCAGGGTGTATTTCCTAATAGGTTCATAGGTAGGTACTAGGCTATCGGCCCAAGGGCCTATATGTAAGCCTAGCCAACAAGGTTCTCTGCCTTACGTCACCCAAGAAAGCTATTTTGCTATCAGGGAGTTGGTAGGTGTGAAATTCAAGCTGCTGTATCCAGCTATCTTCAGAATATTTTATTCCTGGAGGGTCAAAGTCATTTTCTGATGCAGAACATGCTAAGGAGGAAATACAAAAGTTTGTCCAACAAAAAAGTGAGCTACCAAACAGAAGGGGATTCTGTTTCTTATACTTCTGATAATAAAGCTCATACAGAGACTATGCCAGTGAAATATTTCCAATGCACCAAAGGAAAATGCTCCCGAGACAAAAAAAAAAGCACAGAAATTGACTAAACGACCCAGGAGAATATTGGAAATGAACCACAGAATGGATATTGGAGATGGACATCAATAGGAAGACAACCAACAACTCAGAATTTAATTAATATATGTGGGATTATAAAGTATCAATCACATTTGTGAAATATGGCAGAAAAAGAAAACCTGGAAGTACTGCACTTTTTGACTCTGTTAAACTTGTAGAGGACTACAATGTATTTGCCCTACTTCATGTCATTAATGTTTGGAATAACACTGAGGACAGGGGAAGAGGAAGGAAGGAGGTAACTGAAAGTAAAACAGTTTTTGTTCTTAACAGCATTTCTATAAAGCATGACTTATTCTGCAGGTTATAAAGTAAAGCATTTTCAGCAATTTTGTGTGCAATACTGATACTAAACAGGTGCCCTTTTTCCCCTCTTTCTTTCTTTCTTTCTTCTTGTTCAGTTTTAAGAAATGTAGGCACTACAATGTAAAAGGAGCCTGCACAAAAGAGCATGATACAAGTAACATTTATATGTTTTTTTCTTACTTTTGCATAAGGGAATGACAGGATTAAGGCCCGTGGTGTTTTTTTCCAAATACCTTTATGAATGATCACCTGTGACATAGCCAAATTTCACATAAAAGTAATCACACTATAATTAACACAACTTCACATATATTGCTATATATCATATAACCTAAGCAACATTACATAAATTATTCAATTCCTGCCTATTTTTTAAACACAAAACATCTTTACTAAGCCAACATTTACTACATAGTCAGTCATACATTTATACAAATGAAACTAAACACCACCAATATAATCCTAGTTGCAAACATTTAACATCATAAACCATACTGACACACTCCCAGTGCAAACATTATACATCACTTATAATCTACCCAGTCTTTTTCAGTCCTGCTGCCCTTTCCTCCCTTTGATGTACTGTTCCCACAATTCCCGCTTTTTCCTATGTGGTTTGCTCCTACCCTATTCTACAGATCTCAATTCCAGTTGTTTTATCTCTGCTACTATATTCACTGCTTCTGGTATAGTTCATTTAGATTCTGATTTCCACTTTCTAGTAATTGCTTTTTTGGCAGACACCATTATTAGACACAGCAAGGCCTTACCAAGCCTAGGTAATTCCGATTCTGTATCATAGCTCAAAAAAATCATCTCCATCGTAAGACCAATCTGCCCATCCAGCATCTCCGACAGTGTATCCCGCAGGGAATCCTTAATGTCTGCCAATTCACCTCACCCCCAGAAAATATGTTCCCAATTACATCTTCCTTCCCTGTCGCACCTCCAACATTTGCTGTCTGCCTGAGGAAAAATTCTCTTGAGACTACTTGGAGTATAGAAATATCTATGCAAACATTTCCAGGCAAAAATTCAAAATCTTCTAGATTTTGCTGCATATTTCGGAGACATACACATATCCTCCAATTGGTTCTTTGTGAATTGCTTATCCAGTTTCTCTTCCCAATCCTTTCTAACCTCCTCTGATTCTTATAGTCATCATGCAATATATTATATGCTCTACTAATTCTTTCTTGTTTAATGGTAGCTTCTGTTCTAGATTCTACTAAAAATTCTACCAGTGCTGATCTTTCATTTAGGGCCCCCCTATTTCTTTCCCCTTGCCTATACTCTGATATCAATCCCTGATAGGGAAGGCAATTCCTAACCTGCAGTCCAAATAAATTCTTGGCATCTTCCCATTCTTTCATCTTTCCTTCTCTAGTTATTTTTTCCCAATACATTGGTCCCCGATGCTTTGCCAGAAATGGCCTGCATGTCACCCCTGGGCTTCTGGATACTGGCCAAGGCTCTTGCCACCCCTAGTGTCTTTTTTTTAGGCGGTGTTCTGAAGACCAAATTACCACCGTAACAGCTACAAACAAATGCAATCTGAGGGTCATACGGCTCAATGCTAGAAGTCTAAATCTCAAAATGCAATCGCTCGAAGCACTCCTTAAAATGGAGAACATCAACATTTGTGCAGTAACAGAGACCTTGTTCAAGGCAGCAGAAAGCACCCCTGCACTACTAGGCTATAACCCATTCCATCTTTAGGCCCCATAACTTGGACTGAAGCTCCAGAGGCGGTGGTGTTTCCATATTCATAAAGGATGCGCACACCTCCAGACTGGTAGCCCAACATAACGCATAAGATACTTCAGGTGCAGCTAACATTGGGTAAGACAGCCTGCAATAGGTCTCCACCCATGTCCCAAGATTTGCACTCCACATTCCTAAGCACCCTGGAGAATATTAGGGTCCAACCTAACATTCTCATGCTGGGCGACTTCAACTACCCCTCCATTGACTGGGAGAACTACTCATGTAGCAATACACTTGCCCAACGTTTCCTGGAATTCATTAATTCCAATACCCTGGACCAGCTCGTTCTTACCCCCACTAGAGGTAGCAACATCCTTGACCTGGTCATTACTAACATGGGAGACCGTTGCTCTACACCAATAGTCAACTCCTCCCTGGTTAGATCAAATCACAAACTAATCACCTTGGAAATACACATCCCTCCCACCACCGCCGCAAAGGTAACCACGATGAAAAACTTCTCCAAAGCTAACTATGGGCTCCTAAAAGCAGAGGTGGCTAACTTCATGGCACCCATACAAATGGAGATCAATTGCATGACTGCCGAATCACATACCAATGCACTGTACAAACACATACACAAATGCATGGATCTCACCATACCCAATAGAACCAAGACACTCTCCTCCAAATAAAGAAACCCAATCTGGTGGTCCCCTGCCATAAACAAACTCTACAACAGGAAGAGGAAACTGATGCGGAATAAGGTGAAGTCCAATGACTGGAAAAACTCCCTTATCAGCCTCATCAAATCCTCTAAAGCTAGCTATGAAAACAGAATTGCAGCAGTCAGTAAAGACAACCGCAAGGCCTTCTATAGTTATGTAAAGACCCTCCACATCAATACCCAGATTTGCTCTGAGCTACTGCACAATGGTACCTCCTATACAGAGCCAACAGATATTGCCAATACACTAGCCGACAGATTCAGTACCAACTTTACTCCCCCCCCCCCCAAGGGACCAGTCACAATACCAGTAGATTGCCAGGCACCCAGTATTACTGCTGCACAGTTTAAAACAGCACTGTCTAAGGCCAAGAATACAGCTTCTATGAGACTTGACAATATCCCTGGCTGTGTTCTACATGAACTACAGAGTGAACTCGCACCTCAACTGTGTGCCCTGTTCAGTCACAGCCTCACCTCAGGCTTTGTCCCTACCTAATGGCGCACTGCTACAGTCATCCCTCTCCACAAAGGAGGAGCGACTACAGACCCTGGGAACTATCGCCTTATTGGCCTGATGAGTCTGACATGCAAAGCCATGGAATGCATCATGATGAACCTATAAAACAATGATACAGGGAATCTCCAAACTCTGGATCCCACACAGTTTGGTTTTGTGAAGGGTAGATCATGCCTGCTCAACTTGGTTGACTTCTTTGAGTCAGTCACCAGAGCTGTGGATGAAGGCAAGGTGATTTATACAGCCTACCTTGATCTGGCCAAGGCCTTAGATACCATTCCCCACTCAGGAATCATAGAAAAACTCACTAAGCTAGGCATCAACCCTATATCACTAGGTGGGTTGCAAACTGCCTCACATGTAGAACCAACAGTGTGAAAGTAGTTGACTCCAAGTCAGACTGCCAACCAGTCATGAGTGGAGTCCCACAGGGTTCGGTCCTGGGTCCTCTCCTGTTTGGTATCTACTTCTCTGAAGTCCAGGCCAACACGAAGGGACTCTGGCTGACAAAGTTCGCAGAGGATTGCAAGTTGGGAGCTATTATTAACTCCCCAAGTGATGATGACATCCTACAGAAAGGCCTCACTGAGCCAAACAACTGGTGTCAGAACCATGGCCTTAAGCTCAATGCCAAAAAAGTGCCATCATCCCCTTTGGGAAAAACACGATTCCCATGAATTACCACATCGATGATAGTCCACTGAACACAGAAGGTGTTATAAGAGATCTGGGTACACAGGTTGACAGCAACCTCTCCTTTGACCACCACATTGCCGCTGTGGTCAAAAGGTTCTTCTATGTGGCACATCTCATTATTAAGGGTTTTGCATCCAGGAAGAAAGAGGTCATTGGTCTCCCTCTACTCTTCCCTCAGTAGGCCAAACATGGAGTACAATGCCCCATTTGGCATGTACCTCACTAAACACCTGCAACAACTGGAAAGGCCACAAAAGTACCTCACAAAGAGGATACTAGGCCTTAAACATTTGTCCTATATGGACAGACTCAAAAAACTCCAAATACTCTCTGTCTCATATCGCCTGCTTAAAGGCAATCTCTGCTTGACTTACAAAGCCATGTCTGACCCAGTTCTGTTAGAAATACTACAGCTAAAGAAATCCCAATTCCTCCACACCACACGCTCCAAAGACCTCAATCTCATTACCACAATCAACAGAATATGCTGGAGGGACAGGTTCATAACCCAGAGACTGCCCATGCTATGAAACAGACTTCCCATACATGTCAAGCAGAGCACCTCACTGGCCCTCTTCAAAAGAAATCTTGATGAGTGCATGGGAAATAGAGAATTCACCCCAGGGATCACTCCTGTGGCTTTACTCGACAGAGGCACTGGGAACTAAGGTTGGGTGGTACGATGCCAGGGTAATCCTATGGGCTAGGGTTGTAAAGGCTCCAGGGTCATTAGCCTAGTACACACCTATGAACCTATGGTCCCTTTGCCAGTTTTCTCCAATAAATTCCAGCCCCATCTTGCCTATTGTCTATCTCCCTAATTGTAGTCATCCCTATCAGCAGAATCTCCTTTCTCCAATCTCATGTTGGCTTAGTTCTTGGAATACTTTCTGCTACTTTATGAATATAATATTTTGTATGATTATTGTTATTCTCCTTAAAGGCCTGCATCCAAAATCCCAGTCTCTCGTTTCTTAATCTTCCCCCCGTTTCATCATCATCCCTTTCCACTTTGACATATAGTTTTCTGCTTGTGCTATAACAGTCTTCTGCTTGTGCTATAAGAGTCTTAACTGTGTAACTCAGAAATACCTCTTCAAAATTGGGTAAACCCAATCCACCCTGTTCTACTGGAAGAATCAGCTTATCCCACTTGACTCTTGCTGTCTTCCCCTCCCAGATAAAGTCATTCAGTTCTTTTTTAATTGCTATCCACAACTTCTCCTCTGGTTGATAAAAATATGCCTGACCTGTGTAGAAGACTAAAGAGACTAAAAACATTTTAAATGCTTTTACCTTATTACCCATATCCATATAACAAAGCTTACATTTTCTCAGTTTTTGCATTATCTTTTGTTTGGTCTCTTACCCCATATCCTTAGCTGCCACACTAGAATCATTTTAATCCATACTCCTAAATGCTTCATTATAGCATGTCCCCATAAATATGGATATTTCTGAACCGACTCGTGTGGGTACATAATTTACCACTATTGCATTTGTTTTAGCTTCTTTAATTTTATATCCCAAAAAGTTCTGAAACTGTCTTAAAATGTTCAACACCACTGTAAGTTCTCTTTCTGGTTTTGTCAGGTATAAAATAATATCATCTGCAAATAAAGCGGATTAAGGTCCTTGGCTTGATCTAATAAGCTTTAAGGGGAAGCAAGTAAATAAAAAAAAATGAATGTAATAAAAAGCTTTCCTCTGGCAAATAAATGTTCAAAGTGTAACATGAGAAGCTTGTATGTGAAATCAACTGTGTATCTGGTTCTCATGTTTCTATGGAGACAAGCTGATAAGGGCAATAAAAACCCAATACTTTTTTTTTTCTTTTAATGGCTAGAAGACAATGATTTTTGAAAGCATTCAAGTTGTTTTCTACATCTGGGAGAGGAATAAAGATAAGAAAAACAGACAGAAACACAAGCATTACCATGTGTATAAGCAGGGAGAACCTTCATTATAGACCAATTCAAGCTTGTGTGTGTAGCTGTCAATCTGGGAAAATGGTTCTTATTAGGAGGGCTAAACTTCAGGTCTTTAAGATCTACAAAGTATTCTGGGCTGTATTCCCCCTTTTTTTTTTTTTTTTTTTTTTAGGGTATTCATTAAAACAAAAAGTCTTGTAAGATGTTGCTGTTCTTCTTTCGGCTTTTCCCAGTTAGGGGTCGCCACAGCGGAACCCCGGTCCACTAATGATTGGCAGTAGATTTTTACGGTGCTGAGGTGCCAGCTCGACGCCCAACCTTCAACGAAGGCACGATCATTATACGCATGGCTTTCAAACACCACTTGACCGCAGGGAGGACATGCAGACTCCACACAGAAGGCGCTCCAGCCAAGAATCAAACGGGAAAACCTCTTGCTGTGAGGCAACAACACAACCACTGCACCACCGCGGCTTGACAATTTCAAATGGATATGACAAAAAACAACTGTATAAAAGATCAGCCTGCCAAGTGTAAGTGTATGCATGTAACAGAAAAGCTGAAACTGCACATGTTTTTTAAAAAGCCGTTCTACATAACAACAGGTGGGAATAATGGGTCTATGGAGATAATCGACATTTCGGAAAATCAAAAAAATAACAAAGAGATCCTAAGATAGAGTTTCCGAAAACTTGATCATCAAAAAAACCCTCACAAAAATCTACCTTTTTATGTTTTTGCCGGGGGGGGGGGCAAACCCCTCTGCACCCCCCATACCCCCCGCAAATTATATATACCAACTCTGAGATCACACTACAGTGAGAAAAAGGGTAAATTTCCTGATCCTCACTGTACTGCAATCCTCATTCAAAAGCGAGTCTTCAAAGACTCGATCATATGGTCTCAACCATACAGAGTTCAAGTTTCTGAAAACTCAATCAACTGATAGGGAACCAGAATAATAACTTCTTATCATAATGACAACACTTTCCATATTATCTTTAAATATGAATGGTCTCACACTATACACAAAAAAGAAAAAGATAAAATGCATAATGCAAATAGCTATGCTACAGGAGACGCATTTGGAAAGAAATAAGCAAGTGAATTTGATAAAGAAAGGATTTCAGGATGGTTATTCAGCGGAATAGCTGGGGAAAAGGAAAAGGGGAATACTTATATTAATTGCTAGCAGACCTCTAATAGTAATAAAGAGGGGAAAAAAGATAATAATGGTAGATCTGTAGTAGCAAGGGGCTTCTGGCAAGGGAGGAGGATTACACTGGCATGTATTTATATTCCACCTAAAACTGCTGCAATGGAGCTTATGAAAATTATGGGAGAAATAATCAGTTTTCAGCAGGGAATATTACTTATAGGTGGGGACTGAAATTTGATTTGCAAAAGTGAGGGCATATCTGGGGAGTCTAAAAGGGAAAGCAAAACAAAAGGAGAATGAGTTTTGAAGAAATCTATTACAATATTTGGTATGGAAGATGTGAATTCGGTAGTAGGAGCTCTGACAGAATTTATATGATATTAGCCAATGTACAAAAGTTGGGCTGGGCTAGACAGAAATTTTATTTCACAGGAACATGTGCATTTCATTTAAAATTTTGGCAGGTATCCAATAACTATTTCAAATCAAGCTCCAATAATAACTAGAATAAAAATGCAAGATAATGAAATAAAAAATGAGAGACTGGCACTTTCCTACCTCTCTGTTACAGAGAAAATTTTTAGGAATGGGTAGTGGAAATTATTCAAGAGTTGAAATTTACTCTGAAAATATAGCTCAAGAGCGAGATAAAATGCATGTGGAGTTTAAAAATAGGGAAGAAATAAAAGAAAAAGAGATATGGTTAAGAAATAACAAGAATTTAGAAGTACCGATGGTTAAGAAGTAACAAGATTTTAGAAGTACCGACAAAGGTTAAAGTACTGCAGAACAGAGGGAATCCCACTGAACAAGAAGAGGTACAACTGCAGAGTGCTGAAGAGAAAGTAAGGGACTACCTTGATAATATGCATGAGTTTAGAAAGATTGATGTTAAGCAGCTGGTTTTTTTTGTTTTTTTTTTTTTTTTTTTAAATAACTCCAGAGCACAAAAGCTTTTAGCACAACGGATCAGGCAACAGAAAGTAGAAAGGGTTACTTTATTTATTTATTGTCGTTGGTTTACCAGGATAGTCCATTGGGCCTTAAAGAACACGTTTTCAATGGAGTCCTGGGGAGAAAAGCTCCAACAGAATGTATTTTCAACATTTAACAGTAACAATTTTTATACAGAGAGTTATTAATAATTATGTATACTAAAAAGTAGAACTAATCACATTTAGAAAAGCAATCATAACAGTTAATACAATAAGAAGAAACCTACAAGTAATGGAATAAATGTAAAACATTAATACTGATTAGAGAACAAATTTCATAGCTACAGGTGTAGAGTAGAGCTAGTTATGTGGGGTGGGAACAACAGCATTCCCACCGTGAAGCTAGATGAAGGTGGAGAGACTTTTTGAAGGCAGAGTGGTTAGAGGTGGTGCGGATGAGTGGAGGTAGGGTGTTCCACAGGCGAGCGAGGCTGAAGGAAAGAAGGTTTTTGCCTGGGGGAGGAGTTGGTTTGTGTACTTAAGAGTAGATTTTGATTATTTTACCTTAGAACTCTGTTAGGTAGGTGCATTTTAAAGGCAGAGGAAAGAGAGGGATAGAGGGAAGGGTTGAGAATAAGCTTATGGGCTAGAGTTAGTTGAGTGTAAGTTAGTTAATTGGGAAGTTCTAGCCATTTTAGGTTATGGAGGGAGAAACAGTGGTGGGTGGAGGACTTTTGGCTGGTGGCGAATTTTGCAATTTTGTTATAGCAGGAAGTAAGTTGTTTTTTTAACAAGGACTGAAGATTAGTCAGTAGTGGGGCACCATATAGCAGGGATGGGATTAGGAAGGAGGTAGAGAGAGTGATTTTAGTGGCAGATGTGAGGTAGGCATTCTGTCTGTAAAGCATGCCAAGCTTTTGGTGTGTTTTTTTGATGTTAATTTAAAGGTGGGAGTTAAATTTAAGTAGGTTATCGATTTGGACCCCAAGTAGTTTGGTTTCTGACACAATTTCAAGAGGTGAGTTGTGTTGAGTAGTAATTGAGAAAGTACCCATGTCAGGAGGGATGACTTTAGAAGGGGTAAATAACATTAGTTTGGTCTTGGTAGCATTGAGAGCTAGATGATTACAAAGCATCCATTGCTCTGTGGAAGAGAAAGCATCTTGAGTAAGTTTTTGTAGTGTAGAGATAGAAGAGGCGGAACAGATAATAGTTGAATCATCTGCATATTGGATGATGCTAGAGAAAGGGATTGATTTGTGGAAGTCATTTATAAAGATATTGAAGAGAAGAGGACCCAGTATGGAACCTTGGAACTCCTGTAGGGGTACTAAGGAAAGAGGAGGTAGCTTTTTCCATTTTACAGCTTGACTTCTATTAGATAGGTAGCTAGAGAACCAGTTCAAAGAGGAGGAAGATAGGTGAAGATTAGAAAGTTTGTTTAAGAGCAGGCTATGTGAGATGGTATCAAGGCTTTGGAAAGGTCAAGAAGTAAGGTGGAAACAATTTGTCCAGAGTCACGGGCTTTATTTACAACCTCAAGGAAAGAGAGGAGGGCTGTCATGGTGCTATGATTGGGTCTGAAACCGTGCTGTGTGGGAGTTATAAGATGGTTGTCTAGGAGGTGGGGAAGGAGCTGAAGTTGGACACATTTTTCTAAGAGTTTAAAGATGGGGACAGGATGGCTATGGGGCGGAAATTAGTAATGTTATTATTGTTACCACCTTTATGTAGAGGTATAATAAAGGCTTGTTTCCAGATTTGGGGAACTGTGTATTCTAGTAGTGAGCGGTTAATTAAAATGCTAATGGGGTAGGCAAGAGTTTCAGCAGCTATACTGAGAAAGTAAGAGGGGATATTATCTGGAGCATTGTACATGGTTTCAATTTCTGAAGGAGTTTTTTAATAGTTGATGTTGGTATGGGATTTAGTGAGAAGAGGGGGCAGTCAGGAGGGGGAAATTTTGGGGAGTAGGAAATTATGATAGAGTTTGTGTAGAAGAGGGGTAGGGAGATTGTGGGTGAGGAGTAGGGTGAAGAAGTAGAGATAGTGGTGGATGAGGAGGTATTAGATAGTAGAGAGGAGTTAGAGAATGAGGAGGTCAATTTAGAGATAGAGTCAATAAAGAAGGAATTAAATTGGGTGGCTAATTCACGTTCTGGAGCATTTGGGTCTGGGGTAGGAGTATCCGGTTTGCTGGGGTGGAGGAGAGTAGAGATCCCTTTCCAGAATTTCTGAGGGTTGTTTTTATTTTGGTTTTGGAGTGTAGAGAAATAGTTTTGACGATCAGAAGTAGTGAGTTTCTTTGCTTTGTTTCGGAGCATTTTATATTCGTTAAGGAGTGGTGCTGTCTTGTGTTTTTGGTAGCGTCCCCAGACTTTGTCTCTTTGTCTCATGATAGCAAGAGTAGTTTTGGAGAGCCATGGGGCTGATTTAGTTTTTATTCTTTTAGTCCGTAAAGGAGCTTGGGAGTCAAGTAATTTTAAGAAAGTTGAGTTGAAGTATGAGACTGCATCGTCTAGAGATAATGTTTTTAGACAGTTCCAATTAATTGCTTGTAGTGAGTTTGAAAAGATTAATGGGTTGAAGTTTTTATGGTCACGGATTGTAATGTAGTTATGAGTCTGCTGAAGGATAGTGGGAAGCCAAGCTTAGGGAGCCTATAACAAGGAAAAGAACCAGAGATCTTGTCAGGTATTAGAAATATTTCAGAAATTTTATGAATATCTATTTAAGGCAGAGAAATGTGGAAATCAAGAAAAAGCACAAATGGAAATGTTTAAGGAAGAATTAAACATAGCACTGTATAGGTAAATGATGCCCAATTATTAACAGTTATGACAGGAGGAGATTAGATAAAAATGGTGATGCTATACCAATCTATAAGAAAGTCTCCAGGAACAGGTGACATTCCTGTGTAGGGTAGGCAGCTAGGAGGGAAGAAAGTGATAAAGATCTGGAAAGTTTTGCCCAACAGTGTTTTGAAAGGAGGAACAGCACCAACATCCTGGAAGAAAGCTGTGGTGGCTGTAATACCTAAAAGAAGGTAAAGACCCATTGATCAGATACAGCTTCATATAGGCCCATTTCCCATTTCAACTCTAAACCATAATTATAAGTATTTATGTCTATAATTGCTAAAAGAATAGACAAGGTAACGCTAAATTTGATAGATATGGATTGATGTGGTTTTGTGGAGAGGAGGCACACATCTGACAAGTATAATAGAATGCAAACACAAAGGGAACAGCTGAATTGGCAAAAACTGCACTAGTAACCAAAACAGCCAGGCAGCAACAGCAGTAGTCCAATGAAGGTCTATCCCTCAGCAGTGTACCAGGATAACAAGAAACACACAGTTCCCAACAGTACAAACTGAATAAAACTTTATTTGATTGAAGCGCTTTTCATTTCACCAGAAGGAGTTTCATGCGGTGAAACAAAAAACGCTTAATTAAATAAAGTTTTATTCAATTTGTAATGTTGGGAGCTGTGTTTCCCCGTTATCCTGGTGCACTGTTGAGGGATATACCTTCATTGAAGTATAATAGTATAACAATGATCCAGAAGGAAGTAAAATGTAAGAAAATGTCACTGTTGTTGGTGGGCCTTGATGCAGAGAAGGCATTCAAGAAAGTAAGCTAGGATTTTATGAGTACGGCAATGGAAGCATTTCAATTCCCTGATAAAATAATAAGGCTGATTAAGAGGATATATGAGGGATAGGAGGTGAAAATCAAAGTGGGAGGGCTCCTCTCTGATAAGTTCTGTTTGAGCAGAAGAACCAGGCAAGGGTGTCACTTTCCCATTTGTTACTTGCGTTATATTTAGAACCAATGGCAAAGAAAATAAGGGACATAACTGCTAAAATAATCAAGAAAAGTTGGTTTTATTCGCAGATGATATTATTTTGCACCTGATAAAACCAGATACATTCTGAAACAGTTCCACTTGTTTTCGGGATACAACATTAATGACGATAAAACAAAGGCAATAGTTGTAAACTATTTAATCACACGAGTTGGTTCAGCAATACCCATATTTATGGGGACATGTTAAATAAATTACTCAGGGGCATGAATTAAAAATGATTCTGTTATGGCAGCTAAGGATATGTGGGAAGATACTAAAATGAGGATACAAAAGCTGAGAAACTGGAAGCTCTTTTTTATGGATATGGATTACAAGATACAAACAATGAAAATGTTTTTAGTCCCTTTAGTTTTATAAACATGTCAGGCATATTTTATCAGCCAGAGGAGAAGTTGTAGATACCAATTAATAAAACGATTTGAAGAAGTTTAGCTAGGAGGGAAAGAGGACAAGAGTCAACTGGGATAAGCTGATCCTTCCAATAGAACAAGGTGGTTTGCTATTACCTGATTTGAAGGTGCATTTCAGAGCTACACAATAAAGGCTATTATAAATGACACAAGCTGAAAAACTATCATTCAAAGTGGAAAGGAATGATGATGAAATGGAAAATCTCAAGAATTAAGGAGAGAATGAGACTGGATGCAGGTCCTTAAGGAGTATAACAATAAAGAATATTATATTCATAAAATAGCAGAAAGTATTGTAAGAACTAAGCAAACATGGGAATGAAGAAAGGAGATTCTGCGACAGTGATTAACTGCAATTAGGCGTACACAGAACAGACCAGAGGGAGATGGAATTTACTAAAGAAAGCTGGCAAAAGAACCAAGGTATTGGGAACAAATGATTAGAGAAGGAAAGGTAACAGAATGGGAAATGTCAAGACGACATTTGGATTGCAGGCTATACAAAATATTGCACAACTCTAGGAATCAATCAGAAGAGGCCAGAAAAGTTAAGGAAGAAAGATTAGATATCCAACTCACAAAGAAACAATGACAGAACATATGTATGACTCCCAAATATGCAACAAAGTCTAGAAGATTTAGGATTTTTGTCTGGCACTGTTTATATAGACACTTTTATACCCCAAGCAGACTCCAAAGAATTTTCTCAGGTAAATGTCAACATGTTGAAGATGTGAAAGGGAAGAAGTAACTGAGAGAATATGTTTTGGGTGTGTAATGAGTTGGCAGGCTTTAAAAATGACATACAGAGTATTCTGTCAGGAATACTGGGTGAACAAGTAAGTTTAACTAAGGAAATTATTATTTATTTTTTTTTTTAGCTGGGATACAGGATCTGAATTGCCCAAGCATAATAAGACCTTGTTAAGTTTAATTCTGGTAGCTGCCAAAAAAGAAATTACTAGAAAATGGAAATATAAATCTAAACCAACTGTACTTGAAGGTGAATATTGTAACAGAGATAAAAGAACAAGATGTGGGATCTTTAGAAAAGGGTAGGAGTAAATTACACAGAAAACAATGGAAAGTGTACGAACAATAATGCAGAAAAATGTTTTGGAGGAGGAATGCAGTTTAACAGAAGGCAGAACTGAATAATTTATGTAATGGTGCCCAGATTACAGCATATATGACAAATTATGTGATATGAAATGTTTGTAAATATGAACTTGTTAATATGGTTTTATTACTTTTATTTACAGGTAAGTTTGCCTAAATCACAAGTGATGAACAATTCAATAAAAGGTTAAAAAAAATGTTGACTCCAGATCCTTTCTTGTCTGGTGGGACCTCCTGGCTTACTAGTTTTTCCAGCAGTTTTTCGCATTTCCTGTGTTACTGTCCCTCTTTGCCAGGCTGAAACATCTGAGAGGGACTTGTTTTTTCATATCTGAAAGGGATGTGAAAGAGACAGAATATCCTCGAGTTATCACTCAATGCAGAAGAATCAAGCCCCCCCCCACCCAACCACCCCCACTCCCAAATGCCTCCAGAGAAGGGCAGCTGGCAACCACCCAGGAGTGCTGGAAGGGCTTGATGCTATGAAAGGACCTCAGAACCACCGATTCTCTGGTCTACCTCTGCCTCTTGGGCAACATTCCTTAAAAAAATTCCCTTATCTACCAAAGTCCTGGGCAAAACTCTAGAACTTCCATAATCAAAATGTTTTGCACTTTCCTGATTCTACAAAAGAGACCTCTAGTGGGTACAGAAATGGATTCTAATGGCAGACAAGGTTTTGCCATCTTGTTCCTTTCTGGTTAAGGTGTCCTTGACCATAGGATCAAATAAGATTAACCCACAGAAAAGGATTTTCAAGGAGGACATCCGGAAGCTGTCCGTGAAATCACATAAACGTATCTTGGCAGGACAATGAATAATAAGACCAGTAACTTCTACTCTGGTTGTGACACTTGTTGCTTTAGACAACAGACACATCAATACATTGGAAACAGACTGTATAATTGCCAGTTATGATTACAGTGTCATATGGGACTTCACCATCATGCAACACATCAGCGATTTAGATAGCAATTCTGTCAAATCCCTCTATAGTTTGGTCAAATGAAACACATACAGTGCTCACAAGGCAAAATCCGCTGAAGCACAGAACCAATTTACAAATCTGTCTAGCTCCCTAGACTCTCTATTAGTGGGGTGGACAGAGGCACTCACCTCAGGGAGTTCCTATTTAGTAGCTGCTGCCACCATGATGGCATGCGATGCAGGCCCTTTATTCCAATGTGCCCTATCCTTCAGAGACACTAAAATCATGTTTGACTTGCATGGGATAGGTTCTACAATGTCCAGTTCCTTCCCCACCCATTTGCATGTTAGGTTGACCAAGCCTCACACCAAGGGTGGGCCACCCAGGTCATAGATGAGTCCAAATCAAAAGCCTGAAAAAACACAGATTCTTCCTGGAACAGGGAAATTGGTGGACCAACCACCTCTCAAAGTAATTTAAGGAGTTCTCCAAAGGAGACATCTTCCAGAATAGATCTGGGAACCCTTCTCTTTTGTCAAGGTCAGTGTCTTTGTTTAAAGACTCCTGAACAGAGTCTAAATGCTTCCCCTTTCAATTGTTTTCCTATGCTCCTTTGATAGGGGAGGCGCTGGGAGAGAATCGGAAGCAAAAAGAGAAACCTCAATTTGGGTTGGCTTGAGGCTAGTACATGCCAGCTGTCCCAAAAATAGATGATGTGGAGGGGCATAACAGCCAGAAACTGTAGAATTCTGGGTTATATCCAAGAAAAGTATGGGTCACCCCCTCTCTTGAGTTGGCAGAATCTTTTCAAACACCATAAATGCAGAGGTTGTGAGAAGGGCCTCCTCAGTTCCAAAAACCATGAAAGATGTCCATGCAGGACACTGCCCCCATTAGGATCAAAGGTGGATGCCAGTACTGAGCTGTTAAAACTGGGAACCTTGGAGATAACCTACATCCTGGGCCTTTGGCTCCTAGATCCATCCAGCCCTGAAGCTGTCAGAGTACTGTAGGTCAGCGAAACTGTCAGATTCGACAACATCCAGGTTATCGGCTTTAACAAAGGGACCACATGGGAGGCACTCTGACTTAAAGTCAATGATCTGATAAGCGGACTGGAGAAAGAGAAATGACCATAGGAGTGAAATGGCAAGGTCTCACCACCCCTGCAGTGGGGGGAGCGGGAATAACCACAAAGTGTATCTGGACCTTCAAGAGGATAATAATGTTATCCCAACCTACTTCGGACAAGCTCCTAGAAGACCACATCAACCCAAAAGAAGCCATTGAGGATAGTCAGGAGGATTGGTGCCCTGTCCTATCTGATGTGAGATAAGAACAACAAATCCAGCAAGTCAGAAGCAGACACAGATCAGATCTGAACATGATCCAAACCCGAAGCCGCCAGAGAAACTACTGGATTGAAGGGCTGAGAAACCTTCAGATCTGAAACCTGAACATCAGCGTCCTTTAGACCTATCTTTAGAGGGATCTCTATCCCTGTCCTTATCCTTGGGTCTGTCCCCCTTCAACCTGTCAACCACCTTTTGGAAGAGGGTGACCCTAAGACCAAAGATCCCATTTCTCCTGCTTGGACAGGAAGAAGGTCCTTCAACACCAGCTTAGATCAGTGGTCCGACAGCATCCTTGGACCAATGGATGCATATATGTCATAATCTTCCTCGAGGTAGGCAGAGCACCAGAAGTAAACAAATTTGTCATGTGGATCCTGCGGTGGAATCTCATGTGACGTGCATTTCTTGAAGCCTGAAGAATTGTCCACCATACTGGAACAAGCAAACCCTATAAGAAAAAGAAGAGAGGAAGTTCTCAAAACAAAGTTAAAGACCTAAAAATGAGAAAAAATCCAGACACAAAGGTCTCTAAAGAACACCAACACTAGATATCCAACAGCCGTCCAGAACACAGCAATGACCATGACTACAACTTGAACACAAAGAAGATTTTTTGTTTCCTTTTTTTTAAGCCTGTTCTCAAGGGTAGGACAGGATAAGCAACAGCAGCAGCGACAAGAGTAGTCCAAAGAGACCTCCCAAAGCTAGAGAAAATTTCACTTCTCTGAAATGGAAAGAGAATGTATCAGTCATTTAGCACAGCAAATGAGATCCGAGGGCAGTAGAGCTAGGGATTCATTATAAGACAGGGGAGGATCTTGAGCCTTGGAGCCAAAGGTTGTGCACTGGCCTCAGATCAATACCCAAACAGGTTCAGGTGGAATGAAAAAAATACAGCTTTGTACAAAATAACTGCTCCTTTGAGTCAATAAAATAAAACTGAAATCATGGACATCTCCTACTTACAAGCATACACAAAGACAGGTTAGACAGAAACAGCAGCTGCTGTATTGCTTAGTGGGAGGAGAGAGTTATCACTGAACAGTGTACAAGGATATAAGCTACAACAGGCAATTAACATCAAAAAGACAAAGGAATTTATCATTATTATACGTAAGCAGCCATGTAATCTTATGAAAAACAATTCATACCTCCTGCTCCAGATCAAGCAATGCCTGTCTGTAGGGCTGAAGCATAGAGTCCAGACCAGTACAGAATGCCCGTAGATAGATTCCATGTAATCCTGGCTGCCCCAGCTGAGAAGGCTGATGCTCCTGAGTAGGGAGAAAATGAAATGCATTATATTCACAAAGTATATGCCTTCCTCCTTGATAGAGCACATGCATTTTTATAGAATAACACAATTAAAAATACCATAACATGGAAATCTCATGCAGTTTTTATAGAAAAACACAATTAAAAATACCATAACATGCAGTCTTAGAATACTAATTTTCATCTGCGATTTACTTTATTACTAATTATCCTGTCTGAGTATCTGCTTTCTCTTAGTCCACTTCATTTTAACTGTATTTATTTCAAGACATTTCAATAATGTTTAAATTTCTTGCATGTGCACATGCACTTTTTGTTATGTCTGCACAACTTGTGTATGCGTAACCAATATTACATTGTTATGGCAACAGGTCATGGGTAGACCACAACATGGTCCACCTTAAAAATGGCATCTCCAACCGAAGGGTTAATCTATTTTTAACTTGCTGAGTGACATAGGACAAATTAAATTCTCAGCAGTCAGTGACTGGTCTGTAATAGTGTATTCATAAGGACAGTTAAAGGGCGGTCACGGTGTTGCAGCAGTTAGCTTTCCCACCTCACAGCAAGAGGTTCTCCAGTTCAATCCTCGGCTGGGGTGCCTTCTGTGCGGACTCTGCATGTCCTCCCTGTGGTCGCGTGGGTTTCCTCCCACATCCGAAAGACATGCTGTAAGTGGATTGGAGACTCTAAATTGGCCCTAGGCGTGAGTGCGTGCATGTGTGTGCCTTCTGTGGAAGGTTGGGCACTGGGCTGGCAACTCAACACCATAAAACCCCACTGCCAATCATGAGCAGACAGGTGATCCGCTGTGGTGACCCCTAACACAAAAAGCCGAAAGAAGAAGTGTGAAATTCATGTGCTCTTCCAAAAATAGTGCAATAAAGATCACTCGATGTTTTTGCATGCAGCTCTGACCACAACTGCATACTTATTTGTTCTTTCTTGTAGTACTATGCAATCAGAGATGAGCCTGCAATTGGTCATATATGATCAATGCTCTATTACGTAAACAGACCAATCAAACGCACATTACTATATGAATAAATAAATAAGTACAATTAATCAGTACGGTCATGAATCAGTAAGCGCTCCTTTTGCCCTAGTTAATACTTTGTCAATTCCCTAGCAATGCTTAAAAATTAACTCCTACCTGCAACACACACTGGATATGACCTGCCTAATGTGATCTGTAATATCATCAGTCTGTACAGACACAGAAATATTACTGTCTATATTTGAAATACATGAATTTTTCATGTCTCTTCAGTGTACAATGTTAAAAATTAAGAAGCAAAATAAAAGCCATACATTATTAACCCACTCAAATAAATGCCACCATCCAAATGTTTTAAATTATATTACTATTGTTAGTTTCATTATTAAACTCTGGCACATCTTAACTGTTCTGCTTTTCTATAGATATTACATTTTGCAAGCTTTGGTTTACAGTCTACTGGGCTGTAACTGCCGTATTTTCTGTTGTAGCAACAACAGCCTCAAGGCCACATCGTGCTTTTCCTTTTAATTTAGTACCTGGAGCCAAAGGAATGGCAAGGGAATAGAAAATAAAAGCATGATAATGAAAAGTGGATATTGTTGCAGCATATGCTAGGTAACACCCATAGCTCATTATATATGCATATATATATATATATATATATATATATATATATACACATACATACATACATACACACACACACACACACACACACACACACACACACACACACACACACACACACACACACACACACACACACGTATACTTATACAGACACACCATCTAGCTCTTGTGGTAAGAATGCATCATACTGCCATGTTCCTTGATTTAAGTCTATTGTCTACAGTAAGGCAGTAAGGACAAAGCATATGACAAGGTCCCAAGAAAGCTGATCTGGGAAGTACTGCAGTGGTTCGAAGTCTCAGAAACATTGGTAGAATTAGTGCAGGCTATGTACAAGAACCCAATGAATCAAGCACGAACAATGTTTGGTCTCACAGAGTGGTTCCCAGTGGGAGTAGGTATACACCAGGGTTCAGCTCTGAGCCCACTGCTGTTCATACTGGTGGTGGACTACATCAAACAGGCTGGAGGGAACAGATCAACAAAACTGCTGCATGTAGATGATGTGGCATTACAGGGAAAGACTGATCAAGAACTTCAGCAAAGGATAGGGGAATGGAATGCAGAAGTGAAGGCACATGGAATATAACTAAGCACAGATAAGACAGTGGTAAATGCAGCAAACTGGGGAAATCAGAAGAAGCTGTGAATTGAGACAGAAGGGAAGACAGTGGAACAAGTAAATACCTTCAAGTATCTGGCAGGGGTGGTTGAGGAGAAGGGAAGCCTGAATGAACAGGTCAAACCTAGAATCAGAGGGGCTGCAGCCAACTGGCATACAGTGTCAGGTGTAGTCTATGACAGAAGAATGGCAAAGAAGCTGAAAAGTAAGGTGTACAAGATAGTGGTGCAACTAGTACTACTATAGGACACAGAAACCTAGACAGTAAAGGCAGAGCAGATAAAGAAGCTAGAGGTGATTGAAGTGCCTGAGAAGGGTGGTAGGATGCACTCGGACAAAGACGAAGAAATGAAGACGTAAGAGCAGAAGCCAAAGTAGCTCCAACTGCAGAAAAGACCAGAGAATAGATTAAGGTGGTTTGGACACTTGCAGAAAAGCAATAGACAATCTGGTGAGGATGATTTG
Organism: Protopterus annectens; assembly: GCF_019279795.1. Taxonomy (NCBI): domain Eukaryota; kingdom Metazoa; phylum Chordata; order Ceratodontiformes; family Protopteridae; genus Protopterus; species Protopterus annectens. The sequence goes on from NC_056739.1 coordinate 967,789,752, forward strand.
GGACAGACAGGAAGACGGTAAGAGTAAACAAGGATGTCCAGCAAAGAGGTGTATGGATTGTGTAAAAGAAGATCTGCAACAGTCATGCATGAGTGTTGAAGAAGGCAGGGGTGTGGCACTGAATCGAAAGAGATGGCAACAGTTAACACGATTTCCTGACCCCATGTTGAAAATGGGAAAAAGAGGGCTGTTGACTATGATGATGTCTGCAGTAAGGCAATCAGTGCCTCTCAGCTGCTGTGCAAATGTATTATTAAAATTAGGTTATGGAAGCAGCAACCTGAAATATCTTTTACCAGACAAAATAGTTAAACCAGTGAACAAGAAAAAAAAAAAATTAAAATTGCAAAAATACATTCTGGTTGATATAATCAAAAAGTTTTGAAGAGCTCAACATTAGGATGGCAAGTCAATTACACTCCAGTCCATGTAAGATAGGTCATTTGAAGAGGAAATTACATTTGTTCTGTCAAGCAAAGTGGAATTTAAAATCTCTGCAATGGTACCTTCAAGTAAGTATCCCTAACTAAAGCACCTGAACCCAGATGAACTCAGGCCAAAGGTACCCAAAAAGAGTTTTTACCCAAGGTCCTAAATTGCAGTGGACTACCGAGGCAAGTGTTGCTCCTGTTTGACTTCTGCAGGCTTGACTATGGTTATGTCTGAGGCGGAGTCCCTTTTAGCGAAGGATTCCTTCCCCTCTACCAGAACAGGATGCAGGCTTTTGCAATAGTTAGGTATAGTTGCTGCCTCTAGAAAACCTGCCACTGTCATAACGGTGGTCTTATTTGAAGTTTTCTGAAATTTTTGTTTCCTCCCCAGTGGACAAGAAGGCCACACATGCCCCATTTAGTTATATCTGAAACATTTAACCCCAAATCCAGAGTGTGAACCAGAAACCATGACTTCCCTTTTTTCTATGCAACATGCTGTGATGGCCTAAACTGCCCCCCACAACGGTTATCTTACACTCTTGTGCATTGTTGGATGCCCTCCCATGCACTGCCAACCTCCTAACTAAATAGAAGTCCCCTTTCCTCCCATTTACCCAGCACTCTCATGCAAAGTACTGAGTTTCTGATCAAAAGATCTATAAGGACATCAAATGAGTGGCCATACTAAATCTGTGAAACTAAGTGCCAATTTCAGCAAAATATTCACACCTTCATCTGCTTTTTTCTGAATTCTCTAAATTTCATTCTATACATTTCTGTGCTAAGTTTAAGACACACAAGAAAACATTGTTTAACTTCAGCATAATTTAAGCAATCAGTATGACTAAGTGCAGAAACTGCACACATGGCTCTACTCTTGAGCAAGGGAATTAAAAACATCACACACTGCTCTTATCAACTTGGTGTTGAATGCACACTTTCAAATGCCCTTATAAAACTATTAAAATCATTCCCCTCTTTATGCCAAAGAAAAAAAAAAGTGTTCCGCCGATCTAAGCTCCTAGGGTTTGGCTTTCCCTATCCCCAGTGCTCACATATCTCCAGTGAAAGGTTATCATCAATTGTTCATGCTGACAGTGCTTCCATTATTCCTTCTGCCTCCAGCTGTTGCATTCTCTCGGCTATTGAAAGTTTCATGCACCTTATTTCAAGTGTTAGGCTCTGTAATTCTCCGTGAGTGTTAAGATCCTCCTGGGATGAAACAGATACTTCTTTATCTGCCTTGGACACAAACAGTTCCTGCCAGCCTGTCTCCAAGCTGCCTTCCAGATACAAAGACACCATCTCACCTTTGGAAATCTAAGCATGCTGGATTCCTTTCTCTTTGCATTCTTTTGTCAGTTTTGCCACAGACGTTTTAGCACAATTGTCAGAAGACCTCATTTTCTACTTGTTTTCCTAAACCACCTAAAAAATAAAAGAATTGTTCTGCACAATTAAAATTCTGTATATTTTAACTTGATGCTGAGACCACATACAAACACCATTAGTAGCAAAGCGGTTTAAGGCTGAATAAGTTCAATTTCAGTATTCTCACTAAATGCCTACCAAGTAGGTGATGACCAGTGGCACAAATGGAGTTTTAATCCCACCACTGCCATCTGCATAATAAAGATCAGTGCACACATTGCCACCAAATATGAAGAAAAGGTGCTAACTGACACCAGAGGGATGGTCCTTGTGTTTCACGACTACTATCCAGCAGCATAAAATAAAAGTAAAAAGTACACACAAGTTTAACTCAATAATCAGTTCACAAAACGCAACCTGATCCCCAAGACCATAAAGGAAATGTGTAATTTTTGTCCTGTTAGTTTACAATATCCACCCCAGGATGAGGAGTGAATATAAGCCACCTTCAGAACACAGTGTATGACCTATAATCCCAGGCCCCTTCCTCACCACTCCCTTTGTAAACCACAGTGTCTTCCAGTGCCCTTTTCTTGCCCATTACATACGTTATTTACAAAACACACAATTTCCAGGGAAAGCTAGCACAATTCTCCAAATATCTTCCCAGCATGGCAGTACTGCCACCACCCTGAATGGACCCCCACTTGTCCGAGCCTCTTGATCAAGCCAAATATGAAATCATACATCTTAACCTTTTCACCAATGACACCTACTTTGATGAATGGGAGAGGTTCCCCCAGATCTCCACCGGATGACATCTCCTTTGGAGAGATTCTGGAACTTCTCAAGCACAAAGGTGGGTGGTCTTTCAAAACCCTTTTTCAGGAGGAGTCACTGTTTCTAGAGGCTTTTGGGTCTGACCCAGGAACATTTTGGGGAGTCTCACTAAGTGGAGATGGAAACACAGCTTGTTAATCTATAGTGGTAAATGATACCCCCCCCCCCCACTAAGACAAAGAGCGATACTACACAAATAGTAATAACAGAAGCCACAAGTGCTTGAAGGAAATTAATAAGACAACCAGTGCAGTAGAGATTAGATATATAAAGGAATAACAAAATGCATACAGAATATCAAAGTAACAGAGAAGATTTAAAGAAAATGGACTTCCAAAATTACTGCTGGGTGGACTGCAAAGCACATATCCCACTTTATGTCATTAATATTTAGATGGACACTAAAAGGAAGAAAGGTAACAGTTAAGTAAAATATTTTTTTCTTACTAGCATCTGTAGAAAACATTTCATGATATAAAATGTATGTTATATAGCAAAGCAGTTTTGTGTAGTACCCAATCAGGGATATTTTAAATATGGGGGCAAGGGTGAGTCTTTTCAGTGATTCTTAAATGTGATAAAGAAGTAAACAAGTACTTTTTAGTTTTAAGCTATAAAATATAAAAAGAGAAGAAAGGCTTGAAAAGTACAAGTTAATATGCTGTAATTTGTGCTACCTGAGTGGGATGGGGTGAAAAAGTGCACAGAATATATTATATGTAGAGTTGAGATGTATTACCTTATTTTTGCAAAGATGAATGCATGTATTAATGCCCTTGGCTTATTCTAAAAACAAGTGTTTTCTAGAAGCAAGTAGCCTTGAAAAATAAGACAAAATGATGAATGCCATGAGAAGTGCTAAATATTGTATATGCAATGATATAACTTGTGTTTTTCCTTTAGTAAATGTTCAGTGTCAGTCAAGAAGACTGGATCCAGGACACTTTGCAGATGGCTGTACACTGATCAACAGCTTATTTTTTCACACTGGAATAGCTGAAATTAACAGATGGCAATTCTACCAGCTTAAGTAAAATTTATTTACTTCCTAACAAGTACATAACCTGGGTGCCAGCAACTAATAAAAACCACCTTCATGCATCTGCAGAGCTGTTAGCTTTTTTTTTTTTTATATATACCATATTTCCATGGAGACAAACTGCCTCCAGGTGCAAACAATTAATCTTGACAAGTTCTAAGCATTCTTTACTCGGAGAAATATAACATTTAAAAGGTACAACAGCAAGCAGTTCATTAAAAATAAAGTCTGAAATTACTGGAAGTGAATAAGAGATACTAGCTTACCTAGCAGCCGTAATACCAGAATGCATTTAATAGAATAGTTTATGATTTAATTTTCTTTAAAGAAAGCCAGTGTAGCTTTTCTTAAGGATAAACGTTAGTGTTTTCTGAAAACATACAAGCTGTTTTCACATTTGGGAGGAGAACAGAGATAAGAAAAGACAAAATAGTATAAGTGGGGGCATAGGCTGTAACATGCACTTTAGCAAGGACAGTCTTAATTAACTTTAGGACAGGTGATGCCTTTTGCAACTGTCGATTTTAGCCAATTGTCCCTATATGGAGGGTTAAACTTCATTTTTTGAAGAAGTACCTAGCTTTGTGTGCGTGTTCCAAGTTAACAGGTTATGGGGGGGGGTCTGAAAATGTATTTAGTTTTTCTGTTTGAGGGCTTTATTAAGAATAAGTCTTGAAAAATGTTACATAGGTTTAAATGGAGATGGCAAGAAACAGCTTTAAAAAAGATCACCCCCCCACCAACATTAGTGTGTGCATGTAATACAAACATTGAAAATACACATTCAAAAAAGCTGTCATATATGACAGGTGGGAACAATAACTTATCATAATGGGTATGCTATCCATATTATCTGGGATGTCAATGGCCTTACAGGTATAGGCAAAAATGTAAGTGTACTGAATTATATTAAGAAATCCAGATTGCAAACAGCAATGCTGCAGGAGACACATTTGGAAAGAAATGAACATGTAAATTTGATAAAGAAAGGATTCTGCTGAATATCCATCTTACAATATCAGTGACAAAGAAAATGGGAATAATTATACTAATTGCTAGAGGAGCTCCAATAGTGGCAGAAGAAGAAAAAAATATATTAATGGTAGATCTGTGGTAATAAGGTTCACTGGCAGGGGAGGAGGATCACACTAGCATGTATTTATATTCCATTAAAAATGATATTATGGAGCTTAAGGAAATGTTGGGATAAATAATCAGCTTTCAGCAGGGAATATTACTTATAGGTGAGAACTAGAACTTGATTTGCAACAGTGAGGATGTTATCTGGGAACCTAGATGTGAAAATAACAGGATAGATTTCTGAAGAAATTTATGAAAATATTTGGTATGGAAGATGGGAATTCATTCATATGACTCTGAGAGAATTTACTTATTATTCCATGAGGTACACTAACTGGGCTAGACTAGATAGAAATTATATATCACAGGAACATGTGCATTTAATTGAAAGCTTCAATGTACATCCAATAACTATTTCAGATCATGCACCAATAAAAACTAAGATAAAAATGCAAGGTACTGAAGTAAAAATGAAACACTGCCACTTTCCCACCTACCTTTTAAAAAGAGAGGTATTTAAGGGATGGGTACTGGAAATTATTTGAGAGTTATAAGGGAAGATATAAATGTTTCCATAAGTTAGAGTTACCGAGTGGGATAAAATGAAAGTGGAGTTTAAAAACAGGGTAGAAATAAAAGAAAAAGATATGGTTAATAAGCAATAGGAATTATTTAGAGGGTCTGTCAAATGTTAAGAGTACTGCAGTACAATGAGAATCTCACAAAACAAAAGGAGGCACAACTGCAGACTGCTACAGAGAAAAAGAAGGGAGTATCTGGAGAATATGCATGAGTTTAGAAAGATTGCTGTTAAACAACTATTTTCCAAACACCTTTAATTGAATTCTCATTTGTGACACAGGCAAACTTTTTATATACAAGTAGTCAAAACAAATTAACAACTTCACATTTACAAATGTTCTCCATAACAAGTATTGTTATTCATCATATAATCAATGAATGCAACATTACATAAATTGTTTAATTCCTGCCTTCTCTTAAACCTCATTCTTTCTACAAAACATTTTTCTGCATGTATTGTTCCCACAATTTCCATTTTTTTTTCTAATTTACTCCTACCCTTTTCTAAAGGTTCCACATCCTGTTCTTTTACCTCTGTTATTCATTTCCATTTTCCAGTAATTGCTTTTTTTTGGCAGCTACCAGAATTAAACTTAACAAGGCCTTACTTTAAGAAACTTTCTTTGATAATAAATCTAAAGTACAAAAACTTAATGACTTTGGCAACAGAAAATAAAAAAAGGCAGTCACCAAAATTAGGGAGACTATAACAATAATAACCAGAGATCCTGTAAAGGTATTAAGAGATATTTTTTTGAAAATGTGTATAATGCAGCGAAATATGGAAATCAAGAATGAGCACAAACAGAAACATTTATGGAAGACTTAAGTATGCTAAGGTTAGAAGCAGATGAGGCTCAACAAGTAACCATTATGATATGAGGAGACATGATAAAAAACAATTTTATGTAATCAACCTGCAAGAAAGATTCCAGGGACAGATGGTATTCCTGTGGAAGCCAGGAGGGAAGACTGTGACATAGATCTGGGAGACTTACCAGCATTTTAAAAAAGGGGGGGGGGGACAAACATCTGTGGTACCTGTAACATCATTCTAAAGACAGTAAAGACCCATCAGACCCAGCTTCATATAAACCATGGTAATAAAGTGTTTATGTCTATACTAAAAGAATGGCAAGGGTGTTGCCAAAATTCATAGATAGGGACAATGTGGTTTTGTGGATAGGAGGTAAACATTTGACAACATTAATAAAATGATGATCGAGAGGGAAGCAGAATGTAATACAACTGTTGTTGGTGGGTCTTGATGCAGAGAAAGAATATGACAGAGTAAGGTAGGACTTTATGACAATGGAAGCATTTGCATTCCCCAATATAATAATTAAGGTTAAGTAGGAGGATATAAGGATAGGAAGAAATACCTAAAGATGGAGCGCTCTTCTTAAGATGCGTCTTAACAGAAGAACCATGTAGGGGCTCCCTCGTTCCCTTTATTTGCTTTACATTTAGAGCCAGTAGCAAAGAAAATATGGGACTCAGAAATTCAGGGATATAACTGGTATGGTAATCAAGAAAAGCAGGCTTTACTTGCAGATGATGATTACTTTGTACCTGATAAATCTAGAAAAGGACCATTTTGAGATAGTTGTATATGCCGAAAAGACCTGAAACTAATAAAGAAAAAACAAAGGCTATAGCTGTAAATTATATACCCACACATGAACACACTCCCAAGGTTCTACTCTTTACAGAAACTCGGCTGAAAGATGAATACCATGTTTTGCCTGGCATAAACATAACACCCCAGGCATCTACCATAAAGATGAAGTTCTTGTTCTAATATTGAAAGATGCTGAACTCTCCCCATGCAACTTTTAACAAGCAGTACAACAAGTAATAAACTGCAAACTACTTCTACAACTACTGCTGCTTTGGGGGGGGGGGCACACTAACATACTGTTACCTATCTACATCTCCCATGCACCTCATTTAACTTTGTCCAATATATTTGTAAAATAAACGTCTTATCTATCACAAATGTATAATTCATGGTGTCCTTAATATGGAAGGGCTAGAGCAGCAAAACCTCAACTAGCAAACAAATCCTACTCTTCTCAACCTCATACATACAATTTGTTAGTACCAAACAGAGAAAACTATAAAGCAATTAAAACAAGAAGTTTCACTGTTAGAAGAATACAGAAGAGGGACTAGATCAACAAAAATACTTAGAAAGATAGATGTGATAAAAGGTATCAAAACAAACCAGAATCTATTGTAAACTATTGCAAATAAACTGGAAAGATCAGCATAGGCAAAAACACTTCGAAGATATGCAGATAAATATAAAGGAAAACTGCAAAATAACAGTTCATTGATGACCCAAAAAGTTTTACAGAAAATTGGAAAACAAAACAAAAGGAATAGAAACACCACCAAAAAAGGAAGATGGACACTTTTTGGTGAAATATCTATAAAGACCTTGTGGAACATAAAAAATGCTGAATGGGCAGAAGTAAAAGAAACAGTTAGAAGTTCAAATGTACAACATATGAAATTGGAAGTGAAGTAATGGCCAGAGAAACAGAAACAAGATTAATAAAAGCTTCTAACTGGAAAATCTCAGGCCCAGATGTAGTACCTAACTTCCAACTAAAAGTATTAACATCTTTTTAGCCTTGAGTAAGATATGTGCATGCCGAACAGACACCAACCTGGTCAACAGGAAAAACGATACTCCTTAACACTGCACCTTAAAGCTATCCTAAAAACTACAGACTAATAACTTTCCTTCCAACGAATTATAAACTATACACTGGAATTTAATAAGGTAGAGTTAATAGTCATTTAGAAGAAAACTCAATCATGACAACACAACATAAAGTTAAAAAGAAAGTCATATGAAACACAGGATCATTTGCTGTTAAATAAAATCATAATGGAGAAGTGTGAAAAGGGGAAGAATGCAAGTATGGTATGGATAGATTACAAAAAAAGCCTTTGACAACATCCCACATTCATGGATAAAGGAGTACTTTACAGGTGTACAAGATACAGCCTACAGTGATCAATTACATTACAGTGACCATGAAATAGTGGCAAACCACTTTGCAGCTAAGCCATGATAAAGAATAAGAAGTTATGTACCTACCATAACGTTCCATGTTAGTTGTCTTCTCTCGCCTTCTTTCTTGCTTGATGGGTTCGGAGCCGATCCTCGGCTCCGACTCGCACTGCTAAGCACGAGAGTCACTTTTACCAGCTCGAGGCAGCCCCATATCCCATGATGCAAGGCGGTAAGTACCCAGATCTCGTTTGCTGACAAAGGGCAATAGCACCAAGCATAAAATACTTCCCAAAGGAAGAAAGAAACTTACAGATGGAAAAAGGACCAGGTCTGAATGGTCTTTAGCATAACAGTTTCTTATACAAGGTCTGTCCAGGCCAGGGGGAAGGAGGGAGGGTCGCAAGAAAGAAGGCGAGAAGACAACTAACATGGAACGCTACGCTAGGTACACAACCTCTTAATGTTAAGTCCTCAATCGCGCCTTCCTTCTTGCTTGATGGGACCGCCCCTAGCACCTCTATCCTGGGTGGCTCAATGGAACAAACTCTTGAGGACTGTAGAGCCAAAACTGGCTCTGTCCCTGGAGGCCAAGTCCAATTTGTAATGGGAAACAAAAGTGTGAGGAGTAGCCCAAGTGGCCGCTGCACAAATAGTGTCCAAAGGAAGTCTAGCTTGAAAAGCTGTAGAAGTAGCTAAGCTCCTAGTTGAATGTGCTTTAGGTTTTGAGCACAGCTGTTTTCCCCTGAGCGTATAAATTTCAGAGATGACCAAAGAAAGCCATCTGGACAAGGTCACTTTAGAAACAGGAAGGCCTTTTTTATTATCCGCATAGGAAACAAAGTTGATCAGATTTTCTAAATTTTTGTTCTGTCCAAATAATATCTAAGTTGACGGTGGACATCAAGATAATGTAGCTTTTGTTCAGCTCTATCTGAATAGTTAGGAAAAATACAGGAGATCAATGGATTGATTCAGATTGTTCTTTGAAGCGACCTTAGGTAAAAAGGTTGGATTAGTTCTCAAAGATACTCTGTCTTTGTGAAAAACCAAATAGGGGTCGAACCGAAGAGCATGAAGTTCAGACACCCTCCTGGCAGATGTAATAGCCACTAGGAATAAAGTTTTCCAAGAAAGATATTTCAGGGAACAAGAAACAGCTGGCTCAAGGGGAAGAATCAAGGATGTCAGCACTAAATTTAGATCCCACTGAGGAGGAGGATTCCTGATTGGAGGTTTTAGTAGGAAAATTCCTTTCAAGAAGGCCCTGCAGAGCCTATGGGACATAATATTATGATCTGCTATCCCGACATGAAAATTGGAAATAGCAGCCAATTGAACTCTGACTGTGGAAGAAGAGGAGCCTGCATGAAAAATCTCTGCTAAGAAGTCCAGAACTGCCTGAACAGGGGCAGTAAAGGATCAATATTTTGGGCCTTAGCCCAATAAGAGAAACGCTTCCAATTGCTTGTGTAAATCCTCCTGGTAGAGGATTTTAGCGGTACTATGATGTCTCTAACTGGGTTAGAGATCAAAGGAAGCCTGGCTAAGGAAGGAAGTGGAGCAACCATGCTGTGAGGTTGAGAGAAGGGATTGACCGGTGCAGCTGACCCGATTGGTGAATCAGAAGATCTGGCACTGGGTCCAGATGCCACGGCTGCACCAAAAGGTGATGATGGAGGAACGGAACCAAACTTGTCGAGGCCAGTAAGGGGCAATGAGAATCAATTTGGCTCTCAAAACGGTAGCTTTCTGGATCACCTGAGGGATCAGAGGAAATGGAGGGAAGGCATAAAGAAGTCCCTGGGGCCAATCCTGGGTCAGAGCGTCTCTGGGGGATGGCCTGATAGAGGAAGAGGCTGAAGAAGTCTGGACATTTGCTGTTTTGGGGAGTAGCAAAAGATCGCAACATGGACGACCCCATTCCAGAAAAATCTCTTCCGCTATAGATTGCTTGAGAGACCACTCGTGAGGCATGAGGATAGCTCTGCTCAATCTGTCCGCTATAATGTTGGTTTTCCCAGGGATATGCGTTGCTACCAGAAACCGATGAGAGGAGATCGCCCATTGCCAAAGTCTGAGCTTCTCGACACAAGGGGTAGGACTTGGTTCCGCCCTGTTTGTTGATATACCAAACTACAGACATGTTGTCTGTGTGGACTGCAATTGTCCCTACGGGAAGAAAGTCGTTGAGGGCTTGCAACGTTAAAAGCACTGCTCTCATCTCCAGGACATTTATGTGCAGATGGTACTCGAACGGCTGCCACGCCCCATGAACCATCCTGCCCTGATAATGACCCCCACCCGATCAGGGAGGCATCCGTGGTGACAGTGGCTATCGGGGATGGGGGTACAAAGTACCTGCCTTGGTGAACCTGAGACGATGTGATCCACCAAGCAAGATGCTCTTTGCATGTCTGTGTCACCAGAATCTGGTGATGCATTGGAAGTTGCTGGTATGACCACTGTGTGAACAGCATCCACTGAAGAAGGCGCATGTAGAATCGAGCCAGGGGAAGAAGAGTAATGGCCACAGCCATGAGACCTAATACCTTTAGAACCATTCTGGCCTGTATTTTCTTGCTGGCCAGAATGATCCTGACATGAGTCTGAATGTCTGAAACTCTTTGTTCTGTAAGGGTAGCTGACATCCGAACAGTGTTTAAGTTTGCCTATGAAGGTAATAGACTGGCAGGGCGATAAGGATGACTTTTCGAAGTTGATTGAGATGCCCAAATGAGAACAAAGGTCTATTGTGTAATCCCTGGCTTGTATAAGCTGATGCCTGGTGGTGGCTGACAGGAGCCAGTCGTCGAGATACGGAAACACCTGGAATCGTTGACGTCTCAGGTGAGCCGTGACCACTGCCATGCATTTGGTGAAGACTCTGGGGCTGTAGTGAGACCAAAGGGCAGGGCTCTCCACTGGAAATGACTGGACCCCAGCCGAAAGCGGAGAAATCCGCTGGAGCGCCTGTGAATTTTGATGTGATAGTACGCATCCTGAAGATCTATTGAGCACATCCAGTTGTCCTTCTGTAAGAAGGGCAGAATTGACTGAAGAGTGACCATTCGAATCTTGTCTTCCTGACAGACTTGTTGAGTCTGCTGAGATCCAATATTGGTCTCCAGTCTCCCGTCTTTTGGGGACCAAAAGAACCTTGAGTAGATTCCGGCTCTGAATGGTCTATTGTAACTGGCTGAATGGCTCTTTTTGCAGTAGTTTTGAGATTTCTGACTCTGCAATGTCGCTTAGACCGGGGGGTACATCGGGAAGGGAACTTGCGGGGGCGGGACTTGCAGCGAACGGAATGATGTAACCCTTGGCTATGATCGAGTGCACCCATCTGTCTTGAGTGAGGGAATGCCAGGCTTCTGGGTACAGTGATAATCTTCCCGACTGCCTCCAAGGAGGGACAGCCGGGCAACACCTCAGGGATGCTGAAAGGGCTTGTCAGAGAGAGGCTCCCTGTTTCCCTGGTTCTTGGACCCCTCTGCCTCTAGAGCGGCGTCTGTTGTTGTTACCCCCTCTGCCTCTAGGGGTAAACTGACCACGTGAATCCGGCGTGACTCCTTGGGATTTACGGAACCACATCTTCCCGCCCTTCTGTCCTTTGGGATAAGGTCTAGAAGGGGTGGAAAAACGGACTCCAACAGCAGAAAGAGTCTTGCCGTCCTGCTCGCACCTGGTCAAGGTTTCCTTCACCTGAGGGCCAAACAAAGCTGACCCATCAAAGGGAGAATTTGTGAAGGACGCCTTAAAGGGATCCGCAAAATCACATAGCAGCATCCAGGCTTGGCGTCTAAGAGCCACACCTGTGCCTGCGGCTCTACTCGCTCCATCCGCAGCATAAGATATTAGCCGCATGGAGGAGTTTGCAATGGAATTGAGGGTTCCTAGCTGCAAAGTAATTTTTTCTTGAGCCCCTGCAGCTGTAGGATCCTGAACTACTTCTCCCAGCTCCTTCAGGATATCCCTCTGGAGTCTGGTGAAGTGACATAGGTAATTCAGCGAACGCATAGCAAAGGTTGCTGAGGAAAACATCCGCTTACCGTACCTATCCATGGTCCTAGAGTCCTTATTAGGAGGATGGACGGGCACGGAAGGATCTGCAAGTTCCTTTTGGTGGCCGCAGCAACCACCATGGCATCAGCGGGACACCCTTAGTAAGGAATTGTTTGTCACACGGGCAGTGATAAATTTTGAAGGCCTCCTAGGGACTGGCTCTACAGAGTCAGGAGCTGCCCACGCCTTCGTGCAATAACCTGCATTAGGGGGTCGAAGGCGGAGACACCCAGGAGGTGGAGGGCCGAGATCCAAACGCCTCTAGGTATACTGACTCATCCTCAGAGGGATTGTTGGTGGGCCAGTTTCCCTCTGTTTCAGAAGTTCTAGGATGTCTGAGAAGGAGACATCCTCAGAGGGGATCTAGGGATCCCTCTGACTCATCAAAGTCAGTATCCAAAGTGACAGACTCGGGAGTCTACATGCTTCCTCTTACAAGTCCTCTTCCTAGGAGGATCTCCGAAACATCAGGAGAATCCTCGGAAGAGGGGAAAATTCCCAATGGGGAAACCTGAGGCGGAGGATCTCTGGGCCCTGTAGGAAGAGAAGTGGCAGCGATGTCAACAGGTACTATAGAGTGAGGAGCTACGGAACAGACTGCTGACTGATACCAGTGGCCAGTACACTCTTCATCACCTCGAATGCTCCCTCCCAGGCAGGTCCGAGAGAACCCGCTCCAAGAGCTAGGAACTCCAGGGACCACCGAAGGGAAGCCTCCGAGGCAGATGTCGGAGCCGAGCTCACCAAGGCCGAGGCTCCAAGGGGAAGAGCGGGCTCGGACAAGGGTCGATGCCACTCACCTCGGAGGAGACCATGGAAGCCCGACCACGAATCCCTCTAAGGAAGGTCTCAAGAGGAAATAAGAGTAGAGGCTGAAGGAACAGAAGGGGTATCCGTCCTCCAGCCGTAGCAGTAACCATTCCGAAGACTCCAACTCCAAGCTCTGGGGTAGAGTTGAAGGAGGAACTGTAACGGGTGTGGACCCACAGTCGCCTGTTGAGACGGACTATGCAACATTTGGGCCAGTACCTGTGACTTAAGTAATCTACTGACCACTCTCTCTAGGTCATGATCTGACAACCTGGATGACCTTGAAGATCGGCTCCGATGGCTCCGTTCCCGTAGAAGAGGTGGAGCCGGGGCCGAAAGTATCGGCCCCAAGGAAGGAGCCCTCGCCCTCTTCCGGGAATGAGCCATCGGAGCCGATACTATAGATCCTGTCGGAGCCGACCTCTCGGAGCCGACAGGAAGTCGATGTCGGCTCCAGCCGGAGCCGATACAGCCACCAAAGTAACGGTGTCGGAGCCGATCGAGCCGACACCGATCCCTGTGCCACGTGGGTGTCGGAACCCATCGGAGCCGACATCGGTGGTCACTACAGATTCGGCACCGATAGCCATCGGTGCGAAGGCTTTGTTAGCCAGAATCGGCTCCAGCCGAGCGATCTCGACTCGACGAGTCGGAGCCGAGGCCGCAGGCTTAGACACAGAAGCCTGGGCCTTGGTAGATTTAACTGATTTGGATGGAGCCGACTTAGCCGGAGAGCCCTCCGGCAAGAAGGCCCCTAAGATCAGTTTATTACGTCTTCCTGCAGGACTCTCTGGCTGAAGGAATGACAAATAGCACAGGAGTCCTGCAGGTGAAGAGGGCCCAGACAATACAGGCAAGAAGTGTGACCGTCTGTCAGAGACATCTTCTGACAGCACGAGTCACACTTCTTAAAACCTGAGACCCTCTCCTTTGACATGGTGCTTTACACAACACACACACACACCAGTCAAAAACTAACTTAAATAAAATACCAAAAGGTATTTCTATAAACAACACACACACCCTAACAGGGGGGGGATGGGATGGTTAAATTTGACTAAAATAAAATAGAAAAGACAGGGATTTTCTGTCACAAAAGGTAAAAAATTAACTAATAACCAATAACTAAGGGTTTTTTAAGAAAAAGGGGCTTAAATATTCAAAAAGAGAATCACTTACCAGGAGCTGGTAAAAGGAGGACCTCATAAGCGAAGCGGCAAACGAGATCTGGGTACTTACCGCCTTGCATCATGGGATATGGGGCTGCCTCGAGCTGGTAAAAGTGACTCTCGAGCTTAGCAAGTGCCGAGTCGGAGCCGAGGGATCGGCTCCGAACCCATCAAGCAAGAATGAAGGCGAGATTGACAACTTAACATCAAATGATTATCCCATCCCACGGATAAAAATCCAAAGGGTGATATTCCAGGGTGACTCTGTCACCGCTGCTCTTTTGTCTTGCTCTTAGCCCATTAAGCTGTCTACTTAACACATTAGGTGATGGTTACAATTTGGCTCCCAAAAAACAAAATATAAAGACTTCTCATCTTCTTTTTGTAAATGATTTAAAACTGTACAGTTCATCAGATGAGGAGCTGTAAGCACAACTGCAATTGTTTAAAACCATCTCTGATGTCATTCGGTCTTGATAAATGTGCAAAAGCAACATTTTAAGCAGGAAACTGCAGCACCAAGAAAACAGACTAGGACAGGAATGTGATACAAATGATCATGAGCAGGAGGGAGTGTATAAACATTTGGGAATTGATGAAGGATCGACAATAACAAATGAACAAATGCAAACAAAACTCAGTAAGGAATATTTTAGAATATTAAAATTAATACTGAAAAAAGCCCTGACATCTAGGAACAAAGTCCAAACTATAAACCAATTTGCTCTTCCTGTTCTAGCTTACAGTTTTGGGGTGACTGACTGACCCCAAAAGGTATTGGATTAGCAGGGCAGGAAACCAAGAAAAATACTTCAGTGACTTTTATATATAATTTTATAAGAGTGTATATTAAGGTTATATATTCCTCATTTTGAAGGAGTTATGGGCCTCCTTAAAATATATTACATGTCTAGATCTGTAATTGTAGGACTGCATACATACCTGCTGACCTCACCAGATCCAAACATAGTGAAAGTTTAAAAACATGAAGAGAACAAATCTAAGATGACTTCTCTGCTTAGTTTAGCAGGAGTATACTGGTGTCAAGCAGGCGGGCGGCCATGGTGGTGCAGCGGTTAGCGTTGCTGTCTCACAGCAAGAGGTTCTCCGGTTCGATCCTCTGCCGGGGTGCCTTCTGTGCGGAGTCTGCATGTCCTCCCTGTGGTCGCATGGGTTTCCTCCAGGTGCTCCTGTTTCCTCCCACATCCCAAAGACATGCTGTAGATAGATTGGACACTTTAAATTGGCCCTAGGTGTGAGTGTGTGCATGTGTGCACCTTCTGTGGAAGGTTGGGCACCGGGCTGGCAACTCGGCACTGTAAAACTCCACAGCCAATCATGAGCGGACGGATAATCCACTGGGGCGACCCCTACCTGGGAAAAAGCCGAAAGAAGAAGAAGATGATACTGGTGTCAAGCAGGAATGGAAATCAAACTGGAAGGAGTCAAAAATCAGGCAACTGAATGTGCCAAAAAACAAAACAAAAAATATAAGAAGGTAAGAAATGTGGAAAAGATATAAATATAGTTGCAAGTGCAGAACACATGTGGAACAACCTCAAAAGACACGTGAATTTAAATCAAAAGATGAAAGGTTAATATTTGCAGCCCAGGATAGTGGACTATATACAGATTAAAATATGTGGGAGAAACAAACAAATGCAGGTTCTGTAAACAGAACTGGAAACAGTCACACATCTTGTTGTTGGATGCGATACATTAACTGCAAAGGGCCTATATACTGAAAAGCATAATAATGTGGCAAGATTGTTGCACTGCGGATTGTGCAAACTCTACAACATTGAAGTAGCTGAGAAGCACTGGAAACATGAGCCACAAAACACTACAGAGAATGAAGAAGTTTATATTACATAGGATCACCCATTACCAACAGTTCAAAAACAAATACGAGAAAATCAGATATAATTGTCCATTAAGAGAAGACAAAAGTAGCATTGAACATTGAAATTGCTACACCCAGTGATTACAGTGTCTTACGTACACAGAAAGACACAGTCATAAATGCTAAGATTTGCAGACAGAAATGAGGGCAATGTGGAAGAAGAATACCCAGACAGTGCTAGTAGTATGAACAATGGATTTCATTAAAAAAAATTTACAGTCGCATTTAGACATACTACCGATACATGTAACTCCATATCAGCTGCAGGTGGAGTCAATTCTGAGAAAATTGCAGGTGCTGCGAAAAGCACTTTTGGCTAACAAACAGTAAAACAATACTAATTTCAAGAACTTTAATCATACTTTGACTTAGGAATAGACTCCACTCTTGTCATGGTATTCTTCTTCTTTCGGCTGCTCCCGTTAGGGGTCGCCACAGCAGATCAACAGTTTCCATTTCTTCCTGTCCTCTGCATCTTGCTCTGTCACACCAACCACCTGCATATCCTCTCTCACCAACCCCATAAAACTTATCGTAGGCCTCCCTCTTTTCCGGTTACCTGGCAGCTTCATCCTTAGCATCTTTTTCCCCAATATACTCTGCATCCCTCTTCAGCACATGTCCAAACCAACCTAATCTTGCCTCTCTGGCTTTGTCTCCAAACCTTCCAACCTGGGCTGACCCTCTAACATACTTATTCCTAATCCTGCCATCCTTATCACACTCAGTGCAAATCTTAACATCTTCAACTCTGCCACGTCAAGCTCTGACTCCTGCCTTTTTGTCAATGCCACTGTCTCCAACCCATATAACACAGCTAGTCTCACTACCCTCTTGCAGACCTTCCCTTTCACTCTTACTGGTACTCGTCTGTCACAAATTACTCCTGACACTTCTCCACCCACTCCATCCTGCTTGTACTCTCTTCTTCACCTCTCTTCCACACTCACCATTACTCAGAACTGTTGATCCCAGGTACTTACTCATCCACCTTCCCCACCTCTACTCCCTGCATCCTCACCATTCCTCTATTCTCCCTCTCATTCACACACATATATTGTGTCTTAGCCCTGCTGACCTTCATTCCTCTTCTCTCTGGAGCATATCTCCACCTCTCAATGGTCTCCTCCACCTGTTCCCTACTCTCACTACAGACCACAATGTCATCTGCAATCATCATAGCCCACGGGGACTCCTGTCTGATCTCGTCTGTCAACCTGTCCATCACCATTGCAAATAAGAAAGGGCTCAGAGCTGATCCTTGATGTAATCCCACCTCCTTAAACGCATCCGTCACTCCCACCGCAGACCTCACCACTGTCACACTACCCTCGTACATATCCTGTACCACTCTTACATACTTCTCTGACACTCCCGACTTCCTCATACAATACCACAACTCCTCTCTAGGCACCCTGTCATATGCTTTCTCTAAATCCACAAAGACACAATGAAACTCCTTCTGACCTTCTCTGTACTTCTCCATCAACACTCTCAGAGCAAACATCACATCTGTAGTGCTCTTTCCTGGCATGAAACCATACTGCTGATCACTAATCATCACCTCCCTTCTTAACCTTGCTTCCACAACTCTTTCCCATAACTTCATGCTGTGACTGATCAGTTTAATCCCTCTGTAGTTACTACAGCTCTGCACATCACTCTTATTCTTAAAAATCGGTATCAAAACACTTTCTCCATTCCTCAGGCATCCTCTCACTTTCCAAGATTTCATTAAACAATCTAGTTAAAAACTCCACAGACATTTCACCTAAATACCTCCATGCTTCCACAGGTATGTCATCTGGACCAACAGCCTTTCCTTTCTCCATCCCCTTCATAGCTATCCTTAATTCCTCCTTGCTAATCCACTGCACTTCATGATTCACAATCCGCACATCATCCAACCTTCTCTCCCTCTTATTCTCTTCATTCATCAACCCCTCAAAGTACTCTTTCCATCTGCTCTACACACTCTCCTTGCTTGTGAGAGTGTTTCCCTCATTATCCTTCATCACCCTTACCTGCTGCACATCTTTACTAGCTCGGTCCCTCTGTCTAGCCAGTCGGTACAGGTCTTTTTCTCCCTCCTTAGTGTCCAACCTTTTATACAACTATCCATATGCCTTATCCTTCGCCACCTCTCTCTTTGCCATGCACCTCATCTCCTTATACTGGTCTACTTTCTTCATCTCTGACAATCCCACTTCTTCGCCAACCTCTTTCTCTGTATACTCTCCTGTACTTCATTCCTCCACCAGGTCTCCTTGTCCCCTTGTCCTCCCTTCCTCTTTCCAGATGTCACACCAAGCACCTTTCTTACCATCTCTCTTACTAGCTCTGCTGTAGTTACCCAGCTATTCGGTAACTCTTCACTGCCACCCAGTGCCTGTCCTAACTCTTCCCTGAACATCACCTCACAATTACCCTTTTTCAATTTCCACCATTTGGTCCTTGGTGTTGGCCTTACACTCATCCTCCTCTTCTTGATCACCAATGTCATCCTACAAACCACCATCCTATGCTGCCTAACTACATTTTCCCTGCCACAACTTTACAGTCTCCAATCTCCTTCAGACTGGCCCTTCTACAAAAGATATAATCCACCTGTGTGCATCTTCCTCCACTCTTGTATGTCACCCTATGCTCCTCCCTCTTGTTAAAATACATATTCATCACAGCCATGTCCATCCTTTTCGCAAAATCCACCACCATCTGACCTTCTGCATTCCTTTGCTTAACATCATACCTACCCATCATGTTCTCATCCCCTCTGTTCCCTTCACCAACATGCCCACTGAAATCTGCTCCAATCACCAGTCTGTCACCTTTGGGTACAGTCCTCACCACTTCATCCAACTCGCTCCAAAATTTCCTTTCTCATCCATCGCACACCCAACTTGTGGAGCATATGCACTAACAACATTCATCATTACACCATCAATTTCCAGCTTCATAAATATCACTCTATCCGACACTCTTTTCACCTCCAAAACACTCTTAGCATACTGTTCCTTCAGGATAATGCCTACGTCATTTCTCCTTCCATCCACACCATGATAAAACAATTTGAAACAGCCTCCGATACACCTAGCCTTGCTCCCCTTCCATCTGGTCTCTTGCACACACAATATATCAACCTTCCTTCGGTCCATCATATCAGCTACTCTCCCTATACCAGCCATACTGTTACTCTTGTCATGGTATTAAAAACCCAAAAGACATGGAAAAATTAAAATGTTAGAAAAACTAAAAACACTACACAAACAGCGTATCCCCAACTCAGAAAAATAATTACATTCCAAAAATACACTAAATAATCACGGCTCACTATAACACAAACAACAATAATAAATATTTATTTAAAAACAATTAAAATTCGAACCACTTAGGTTAAGCGCTTTCATCTAACACTTGTAGACTTAATCAGAACTGAAGAAGTCAAGTGTTAGATGAAAGCGCTTAACCTAAGTGGTTCGAATTTTGTTTTAAAATGGTTATTACTATTGTTCGTGTTATAGTGAGGCGTGATTATTTACAGAGTATTTTTGGAAAATCACTGTTAGAAAAACTGCAAGATAAGTCCTACCTCTGGAAAACATTGGTGTATTGGTTACAAGGCAATCTAGAAACAAAAGTAAAGTAAAGGCCTGCTCAACACTACCAGTGACAACTGTGCTATACTCTCCACATTAAAAATGTATAAACATCTTCACTCTTAACAGTCATCCATGTGGATATATTCTAGAATCTGTGTAAATCAACCATATGAAGAGATCTGGAGAACTATGTCTAGATATGAAAACAGTTTCAATCCTTTCCATTTTATATTCTTCCTCCTTTTACTCGTATACAAAGACTCTATCCATTAAGACAAAAAAAGGCTTCAGAGTAATACAATCCAATGGAAAATTTATGTTCTTAAAAAAAGAGGAAAAAATGCAGAACAACCCTGTGCCCGACTGGAAGCAGTAGCCAACCAGTTTCTTCCAAATTTACAGAATTTCATGAACTACCTGCCTTCAAGTGCAAACCACATGAAAGATAAGCACAAACATAGCTAAATCATTTTGTCTAAGAAAACTGCAAATATTCCAACATGTTCCAAGACATGCTGGAAAAAGTACAGTTGTGTACACTTACCATAAATGTAGATGTTTGAGTGTATTCACTGTTGCAGTCATCACATTTGAGTTATCTGCTTGCAGTAGCCCTCAGTCGGCCTGATTATCAAAGTCTTGGGTCCTGCGTCAGTTGCTGTCTCATCTTCCATGACGTCAGGGGTATTAAAGCATGCTGCCGACACTATTACATCAGTTTTTCTTGCCCCAGATGTCAGGTGCCCCCATAATGGGAAACAATTATATATATACACAAGGTAACACCTCCAACAAAAAAGCAAATACACCAAAAAGCTTTAAGCATAGTAAGCAAGAACAGAGGTATAGCCAATAGAAGTCAGGGGGCTGGAGGGAGGGTAACTAGGACTGCAACAGTGAACACACTCTAACATCTACATTTATGGTAAGTGTACACAACTGTACTATGTTCTTCATGTTTCACTGCTGCAGTCATCACATTTGGGTAGATTCACAAAGCTAAGGATGTCAGGAGGAAATTAGATAGCATTAGGACCAGCTATAAAGCTCTGCTAGACTGCTGTGGCAAAGCCAGCTCTGGGTTTACAGAAAATTGGCAAATGGCAATGCTTGGTGAAGGTATGTACAGAACTTCAGGTAGCAGCTTCTAGGATGTTCCTGGTAGGGACACCTCTGAGAAAGGCTGTAAAGGTAGACGCAGCCCCGGTTGAATGTGGTCTTATCCCCTGTGGGGTAGGTTTTCCATGGTGCTTATAGCAGAAATGAATGCAATGGCCTATCCATTTAGAAATGGTTTCCTTTGAAATGGCCTTCCCCTCTGCCCCTGCAGCAAATGCAACCAGCAGCTGTTCATATTTCCTGACAGGTTTAGTCCTGTCCAAATAAAATCTAAGTTGTGTGTGCACATCTGAGGAGTGCAGTATTCGTTCCCCTTTGTTCTGTGGATTAGAAAAGAAGGTTGGCAAATGAATGGACTGGTTAAGGGCCACACTGGATACCTTCTTGGGCATGAAGGAGGGACTGGTCCTGAGGGACACCCTGTCCGCAGGAAAAATTATGAAAGGCTCCACTACCATGTGGGCCTGTAATACAGACACCCTTCTTGCTGAAGTGATGGCTAAAAGGAAGGCTGTTTTCCAAGAAAGGAATTTCAACTATGCATTTGCAGCTGGCTCAAAAGGAGGTAGAGTGAGTTTTTGCAATACAAAGTTAAGGTCCCAGGCTGGAGTAGGGGCTCTCCTGGGTGATCTTAAGTTTTTTGCCCCTCTGAGGAACTGCTTCAGTAGTGGATGAGAAAAGAGGGGTGGTTCTGTGTTCTAATGAGCTGAAATGGCTGAGGCATGAATTTTGATGGAGGAAAAGGAAAGGCCCTTGTGAAGCATTTCAGTTAAGTATTGAAGAATCTGAGGTAAATTGGGTGCTGCTGTGCCCTTCCCCTGAGTTTGGTTCCAAGAACATAATCCTTTCCATTTTTCAGCATAGGATTTTCTAGTACTAGGCCTCCTTGCCTCCAGAATGACATCCAACACTTGCTTACTGAAGGATGGTAACGAAGAGCTCCGGTAATTAGTCAGGCTGCCAGGTTCAGGTCTTGAAGCTGCGGGTGCAGAATCTGGCCCTCCTGCTGGGACAGCAGGGGAGGGGTCTGAGGCAGGTGCCATGGGGCCAGCAGTGACACACTGTGCAAAAGGGGTACCAGTGTTGGTGTGGACAGTCTGGTGCAATCAGTATCGTCCTTGGTGTGTCCTGTCTGATCTTTACTAGTACCCTGGAGAGGAGAGGCAGAGGGGAAAGGCATAAACTGATAGGTTTTTCCAGGTGAAGGACAGGGCATCCACTTTCCAAGCTTGTTTGTGGGGAGTCCTTGTGCAGAATTTTTGCAATTGGTAGTTCTGAGGGGAGGCAAACAGGTCTATATCTGGGCTCCCCTATGCGTTTCTCAACACGCTGAATATCTTTGGTTCCAGTTTCCACTCGTGTGGTTCCATGATATTTCTGCTTAGTTCATCTGCCAGTGTATTTAGCTTTCCTGGCAGGAAATGAGCCTGTAGGTGCACTTGGTAGCTCAAGGCTGTATTCCACAGAGCCATGGCTAGTCTGCAGAGAGGGTATGAGTGGGTTCCCCCCTGCTTATTTATGTACCACATAACAGTGGTGTTGTCCGTCTTTACCATTAATTGCCCTGGAAGAATGTGGTCCTTGAAGGCTGTCAGAGCATTCTGTACAGCTAACATTTCTTTTTGATTGATATGCAGGTGCATTTGACTTGGGTTCCATTTGCCCTGAATGCACTGCCCTGCCAAGTGAGCCCCTCATGCACAGTCTGATACGTCTGTTAGGGTTTGGGCGGCAGGGGGTACAGTGAATGGCAGCCCCTTGTTTTGGTGGCAGGCATCTGCCCACCAAAGGAACTTTATCTGTAGATAAGGTATGATAGGAATAATTGCTTCTAGATCCTGAGAATGTTGACACCATAGGCTTTTGGATACCACTGTAGTTTCCTCATATGCAGTCTTGCATATGGAATTAGGAGAATGCAGGAGGCCATGAACCCCAGGGCTTGCAGTATTTTCCTTGCAGATAGCTGGGTCTTTGTGGCCAGTAGTTTGAAGTAGGCTGCAAATGAACTTGTTTCTCTGGCGTGAGGAAAGCCATCTGGGAAGTTGTGTTCAAGCTTGCTCCCAGGAATACAATTTGTTGGCAGGGTACAAGATGTGATTTCTTTTTATTTATGGTGTACCCCAGAGAAGTTAGCAATTTCTGTACAAACACCAGATGATTCAATAGTATGCCCTTGCTTTCTCCCTGAATTAAACAATCATCCAATAATGGATATATTTGGATATTTCTTTTTGTCTCCAAAATGCAATGACTGGAGCTAGGCACTTTGTGAATACCCTGGGCACAGTAGACAAGCCAAATGGGAAGTGCAGAGAATGGATAGTGCAAGTAGCCTGCTTTGAAGCATCGGTATCTTCTGCAAGATTCCCTTATTGGGATGTGCAGGTAGGCTTCCTTTAAATCCAGTGTTGCCAACCAGGCATCCTTGCCTAGCATAGGAAGCAGCTGGTGAAGAGTTAACATCTTGAATTTTGGGATCACCAAAAATGTGTTTAGGATAGAGAGGTCCAGGATAGGACGCCAGTAGTTGTCTTTTCTGGGCACCAGGAAAAAAGATTTGAGTAGAAACCTTGTCCCCTTTCCTATTCTGGAACAGGTTGAATAGCCCTGATGCTTAACAGAGAGAGAGAGAATTTGCTTTTGAGCCTCTACCCACTGATTTGGGGGTAATTCTGGCCAACTGTTTGGGGTTGGTAAGGAGTGGAAGTGGAATCTGCATCCTTGGGAAACTATATTTAAAACCCATCTGTCCTGGGTAATGAGTTCCCAATTTTTTGCCTGCAGGGCAATCTTTCCCCCTAAAGGAACAGTCAGTTGTGCAGGGCTTGGAAGATTTCAAGTTAAGTCATTGAGACAGTTTACCATAGGGGAGAGTCTTACCAATCCCTGCTTTGGAAGTGGGAGCCCCCCACTGCTTAGTCCTGTGAGTAACTTGGGACTGAAGCCTGGGTGTTCTGCTGGTTCTGGGTTTGGACTGAAGGCCTGGAAGAGGCAGGAAAGGACCAATTTTTAGAGGGCCAATGCCTACTAAATCTGGGATGTTGAACTTGAAGGAAATCTTTAACAGTTTGCATAGATTTAGCTTTTTCCTCCATCTTTTTAAGTACTTCTTCTGCTTTGTTGCCAAACAGGCGGTCTTGGTCTAAGGGAGCATCCAGCAATTTGGCTTTAACATGATCTGACAAAGATTGCTCCTTAAGCCAAGCATGCCTTCTAAGTATAGACCCAGTGACAGCAGCCCTGCAAGATGCCTCTAGTGAATCAAAATCACATTGCAAAGTATTTTTCCCAACTTGTTCAACAAAATGCATTAAATCATGTAAATCTTTATTTTCAGCACAGCCAGGAATCATCATTTTCTGTTTAAGCAATACAATAATATGCTGCTGATACTTTAACATATGAAACTGGCAGTTTAAGGCCCGCATGGCCAAGACTGCAGAAGTGTATACCTTCTTACCCCCATCTATCCAGCACCCTGGAATCTCGATCAGAGGGGGTAGGATTTTTGGCAGTAGTAGCCTTAATGCCCTTGGATCCCTGTGAAATGGTCTCAGGATCTGCAGTAGGATTTTTAAAGAGGAACTTGTGAGAGTCAGGAACCCTGTAATATCGGTCAGGTTTTCTGGGAGCAGGAGGTAAAGAGTCAGGGACCAAGCTAGATTCCGAGAAGGCATCATCAACAATATCCAGTACAGGGGGGATAGCTAAAGGCCTGTGTTGGGGCAGGAGTAAGAAATCCCTAAGCCTCTTTTTAGAGTCAGAGTAATCCTGGCTTTCCCAGCAAAATGCTCCCTAAGAGTATGCAAGGCTTCACCAAAAGAGAAATCCTCTGGAGAGGAAGCAGAGGAAATGAAGTCCTCTGCATCAGAATCCTCATAGGTAGATAAGGGCAAATCCTGGTCATCAGAGGAAACAGAAATTTCAGAGTCCTGATCAGAAGAATCATAAGGAAACTCAGTACTAGGTCTCTCAGAGGGGGAAGGGCGGCTTCCCCTGATTAGAGTAATAAGGTCTTCAGCCATTCTTATCATTTGTTTTTTAGACACAGAGGCCTGACCATACGGTCTGGGCATCGGTTTTCTAGGCATGGATCGAGTTTTAGGCCTTGAAGAAGAAGATGGTATCGGTTTAATATGCAAGTCAGTAGGCCTGAATAAACCCTCAGAAGCCGGTGCCTGCACAGCGTCTCTGAACCCATCCAAGGTAGAGACATCTGCAGGTTTCACAGTTGAAGCATCTCGTGGTATACCGGACTCAGAATGGGTCTCGGTAGACGCCTGCGAATCTGAAGTAGCGGGTATCAAGGGCTGCGAAAGCGCCTGAGTACCGGCAAACTGGCGACTAGCTTAGAAGCGCCATCGGCAGCTTTGGACCTATGGGGTCTGTTTCTGTCTTTATCTTTGCATTTTTTCAGAATGTTGGCAGTCGGGTGGCTTACCGAAGCCATATCTGGATAACTGAACAGAGTACCAAAATATTTAGAAGCGTAAATAAACCGACAAATAGTTTGTTGTTTAAATAAGGCACAAAACCGACAGCGAGGTACGTCGTGGTCAGGGCCTAAGCAAGGAATGCAATACGAATGAAAATCTTTATGGAGGTATTTGCTTTCCACAAGAAATACAATTATTAACTTTTACTGACATCGGTTTAGAGCAAGAAAAGTTTCCCCAACGGGGTACTTAGCTTAGTTGAAGACTTTGGTTCTGAAAATCGAAAAAGAAAATTTCAGGAGTCGACCAACCGGCACTTGCGAACTGCTTCGGCTTCGGGCACCGCACAGCAAAAAAGACTGATGTAATGGCGTCGGCTGCATGCTTTATACCCCTGACTACCTGACGTCATGGAAGATGAGACAGCAGCCGAAACAGGACCCAAGACTTTGATAATCAGGCCGACTGAGGGCTACT